>NC_041387.1:421245718-421332262 GCF_002162155.2 Triticum dicoccoides | reverse complement strand
AGGTTTGCTCTCCACTCGGTAGGATTTTTCAAAAACATAGGCGAGCACTGGGCTGCAGCTAAGCCCCCGAGTGGGAGGTTTGCTCTCCACTCGGTAGGATTTTTCAAAAACTTAGGCGAGCACTGGGCTGCAGCTAAGCCCCGAGTGGGAGGTTTGCTCTCCACTTGGCTGGATTTTTCCAAAACTTAGGCGAGCACTGGGCTGCAGCTAAGCCCCCGAGTGGGAGGTTTGCTCTCCACTCGGTAGGATTTTTGTGACGCACCTCCTTGCGGGTCACACATTGTATTTGTGGCGTAGCTCGGAAGGGGAAGGTAGCAGTCGACCTGCGCCTCATCCTCCTTGCAGAGCACATGTTGTATTTGTGGCGTAGCTCAGAAGGAGAAGGTAGCAGTCGACCTACGCCTCGTCCTCCTCGCGGAGCGCATGTTGTATTTGTGGCATAGCTCGGAAGGAGAAGGTAGCAGTCGACCTACGCCTTGTCCTCCTCGCGGAGCGCACATTGTATTTATACTTAGACGAGCGCTAAGCTGCAGCTAAGCCCCCGAGTGGGAGGCTGGCTCACCACTCGGTAGGATTTTGTGAAACTTAGGCGAGTACTTGGACTGCAGCTAAGCCCCCAAGTGGGAGGCTGGCTCACCACTCGGTAGGATTTTGTGAAACTTAGGCGAGTACTTGGACTGCAGCTAAGCCCCCGAGTGGGAGGCTGGCTCACCACTCGATAGGATTTTGTGAAACTTAGGCGAAACGGATTCGCAGCTAAGCCCCCGAGTGGGAGGCTGGCTCACCACTCGGCAAGGATTTTTTTTTACAAACTTAAGCGAAACGGATTCGCAACTAAGCCACCCACTGGGGGACTACTTTATGTGAACAAAAGTAACAACGATCACTGGGAAAGTCATAACACTCTTGTCTTTGATAAATAAACTACAGAAGTACTTTTATTACATCTCATCCGAGTGAATATTTAAGTATAAAAGGGGCGGAGCAAATCCACGTTCCAAGCTCGGGGCTCGTCAATTTGGTGCTCGACATTGTAAAGGCGGTACGCCCCATTGTGGAGAACCTTGGTGACGATGAAGGGACCTTCCCAAGTAGGAGCAAGCTTGTGTAGCTTCTGCTGATCCACTCGGAGAACCAAATCTCCTTCTTGGAAGGCTCGACTCTTCACGTTTTTGGCATGGAAGCGATGCAAGTCCTGCTGATAAATGGTCGATCGGATCAAGGCCATCTCTCTTTCTTCTTCTAGAAGGTCGACTGCGTCCTGTCGGGCTTGCTCTGCTTCAGCTTCAGTGTAGAGTTTGACTCGGGGTGCATTGTGAAGCAGGTCACTCGGCAAGACTGCTTCCGCGCCGTAGACCAAGAAGAACGGAGTTCTCCCAGTCGACCGATTAGGCGTGGTCCTTAATCCCCAAAGTACTGACGGAAGTTCGTCGACCCATGCACCAGTTGCGTGCTTGAGATCGCGCATCAGTCGGGGTTTCAGCCCTTTGAGAATTAAACCATTTGCTCGTTCTGCCTGTCCATTCGACTGGGGGTGAGCGACTGAAGCATAGTCGACTCGTGTGCCTTGAGACGTGCAGAAGGCTCTGAATTCCTCGGAATCAAAGTTCGACCCATTATCAGTGATTATGCTATGGGGAACTCCATATCTGAATATCAACTCCCTGATGAAGCTGACAGCAGTGCCGGCATCAAGATTCTTGATGGGTTTAGCTTCAATCCACTTAGTGAACTTGTCGACTACCACCAACACATGGGTGAAGCCGCTTCTGCTTGTTCCCAGTGGTCCAACCATATCCAGTCCCCATACGGCGAATGGCCAAACGAGTGGGATGGTCTTCAAGGTTGAGGCGGGCTTGTGTGACATATTGGAGTAAAATTGACATCCTTCACACTTGTCGACTATCTCCTTTGCCATTTCATTTGCTCTTCGCCAGTAAAATCCCACTCGGTATGCTTTAGCCACAATGGTCCGGGAGGACGCATGATGGCCACAGGTCCCCGAGTGGATATCGTCAAGGATTATCCGACCTTCTTCTGGCATTACACACTTCTGACCGACTCCAGTCACGCTTTCTCTGTACAATTGTCCCTTTATCACAGTAAAGGCCTTAGATCGGCGGACGATCTGTCGAGCCTCTTCTTCATCCTCTGGGAGCTCTTTCCTTAAGATATATGCGATGTACGGCACTGTCCAATTGGGAGTGATGACCAACGCTTCCATAATCAGGTCGACCACTGCTGGAACTTCAACTTCAGTCGGATCTATGTACTTCTTGGCTGCGGAGCTTCTTCGGTAAAAGGATCTTCCTGAACTGATGGAGTATGAATATGTTCCAAGAACACATTACTGGGGACGGCTTCTCTCTTGGAACCTATCTTTGCCAAATCATCAGCTGCTTGATTCTTCAGTCGAGGTATATGATGGAGCTCTAACCCTTCAAATTTCTTCTCAAGCTTTCTCACTGCATTGCAGTAACCAGTCATGGCTGGGCTTCTAACGTCCCACTCCTTCATCACCTGATTGACCACCAAATCTGAGTCGCCATAAACCATAAGGCAACAGACGCCGAGTGAAATGGCCATGCGCAACCCATACAAAAGTGCTTCGTATTCTGCTTCATTGTTAAAGGAATCAAAGTGGATCTGGAGCACATATCTGAGCTTATCTCCTCGGGGGGAAACTAATACTACCCCAGCACCAGAAGCATTCAACATTTTAGAACCATCAAAGAACATGGTCCAGTGCTCCGAGTGAACTTGAGTCGGCAGTTGTTGTTCAATCCACTCGGCGATGAAATATGCTACTGCTTGGGACTTAATGGCTTTCTTTGCCTCAAACTTGATATCAAGGGGAAGGAGTTCAATCGCCCACTTTGCCACTCGACCAATTGCATCTCTATTGTGCAAAATCTCTGACAATGGCGCGTCGCTGACGACTGTAACGGAATGATCAGAGAAATAATGAGCAACCTTCTTCGTGGTCATGTAGATCCCATACACGAGCTTCTGATAATGAGGGTATCTTTGCTTTGATGGGGTCAACACTTCGGAAAGGTAATATACTGGGCGCTGAACTTTGAAGGCTTTCCCTTCTTCTTCCCGCTCGACCGTAAGTACTGTACTGACGACTTGTCCTATGGCTGCAATGTAAAGCAACAGAGGCTCTTTGCTGATTGGAGCAGCAAGCACCGGCTGGGTGGAGAGCAGAGCTTTTAGCTCTGCAAACGCTGCATCAGCTTCTGGAGTCCACTCAAACTTGTCTGACTTCTTCATCAGTCGGTAAAGAGGCAATGCCTTTTCACCGAGGCGAGAGATGAATCGACTTAACGCGTCCAAGCATTCAGTAAGCTTCTGGACATCGTGCACACGCACGGGGCGTTTCATTCGGAGAATAGTGCCGACTTTTTCCGGGTTGGCATCGATTCCTCGTTCGGAAACGAGAAAACCGAGTAACTTTCCGCCAGGAACTCCGAATGTGCACTTTGATGGATTAAGCTTGATGTCATACCTCCTGAGGTTGGCAAATGTTTCAGCGAGGTTAGTTAACAGCTTGGAACCCTTCCGTGATTTGACCACAATATCATCCATGTATGCTTCCACGCTCCGACTAATTTGAGTGAGTAAACACTTCTGAATCATTCTCATGAACGTGGCTCCGGCATTCTTGAGGCCGAAAGGCATGGTGACATAGAAGAAGCACCTGAATGGAGTGATGAAAGCTGTTTTGATCTCGTCGGGTCCATACAGACGGATCTGATGGTAACCGGAATAAGCGTCTAAAAAAGACAGGCACTCACATCCAGCAGTTGAATCGACTATTTGGTCGATGCGGGGGAGAGGAAAATGATCTTTCGGGTAGGCCCGATTGATATGTTTGAAATCAATGCACATGCGTAGTGACTTGTCCTTCTTGGGGACCATGACAACATTGGCGAGTCACTCGTAGTGGTAAATTTCTCGGATGAACTCTGCTGCCAGGAGTCGAGCCACCTCTTTGCCAATGGCCTTTCTTTTCTGGACGGCGGACCGTCGGAGATGTTCTTTGACAGGTTTTGCTTTTGAGTCGACTCTTAAACGATGCTCAGCCAGCCCCATGGGAACACCCGGCATGTCAGCAGGCTTCCATGCGAAGATGTCCCAGTTCTCACGAAGGAACTGGATGAGCGCTTCTTCCTATTTAGAGTCGAGTGATGTGGAGATATGGGCCGGAGTAGCATTGGGGTCGGTCGGGTGAATGTGAACGGGCTTCGTCTCACCAGACGACTCAAACGCTGATTCTGTGGCAGGTTTCTTGGCCCGCAATAAATCACTCGGATCTGCATTTTTCTGATGTTCCTGCCACTCTTCTGCTATCATCTGAGCATCGGCAATCTTTGAGCCTTTCTGAAAGCACTCTTCTGCCTTTTTTCGATTACCAGTGATGGTGATCACACCCTTGGGACCAGGCATCTTCAATTTGAGGTACACGTAACATGGTCGAGCCATGAATCATGCATAAGCTGGCCTGCCCAAAATGGCGTGATAAGCACTCTGGGAATCCACCACTTCAAATGTTAACTTTTCTTTGCGGAAATGCTTTGAATCGCCGAAAACCACATCAAGAGCAATTTGGCCGAGTGACTCAGCCTTCTTCCCAGGAATGACTCCATGGAAACTCATGTTGCTGGAACTGAGTCTAGACATCGGAATGCCCATTCCCTTCGGCGTTTCTGCATGCAAGATATTCAGTCCACTGCCACCGTCCATCAGAACCTTTGTTAGTCGAGTGCCTTCGATGACTGGGTCGACCACCAAAGCTTGCCTCCCAGGGGTGGCTATGTGCGTCGGATGATCAGACTGGTCGAACGTGATGGTGGTCTGAGACCATTTCAGATAACTGGGTGTCGCCGGAGCAACCATATTCATCTCACGGTTGATAACTTTCAATCGACTTTTGCTTTCAACATCAGCAAAAATCATCAGGGTGGAATTGACATGGGGGTATCCTCCATCACTGTCCTCTTTGTTCTCAACCTTGTCCGACTCCTTTTCTTTATCCTTGGGTTGTTTCCCTTGAAACTGCTGGATTAAGAGCCGACACTAGCGAGTGGTATGTTTCGGGTAAATGAAGTTACCCTCTTCATCTTTCTTCGTGTGGATGTGGCATGGCAAATCCATCACATCATTTCCTTCCTTGTCCTTCACCTTCTTGGGGTTCCAAGATCCTTTGGGCTTCCCTTTAAACTTACCCTGGGTCACGGCCAAGGCTTCTCCAGGAGCAGCTGGCTCGGCTTTCCGGTTCTGCTTCCGACTGGAGTTTCCTTTTTCTGACTGGCTCGGCTTGTACTTGCCACTCCGGAGCCGATCCTCTTCTTCACCATTGGCATATTTGGTGGCAGTCTCCATCATTCGACTCAGGGTCATATCTCCGGTCCGAGCAAACTTCAAACTTAATTCCCTGTTCTTAATGCCTTCTTTAAAGGCACAGACTGCTTGGTGATCTGATACGTTCTCCACCGTATGATGCAATGTGATCCACCTCTAGATGTAATCTCTCAAGATCTCATTCGACTTTTGCACGCAAACCTGCAGCTCTGTCAAACCTGCTGGTCGCTTGCAAGTTCCTTCAAATGTCCTGACAAACACTCAGGCGAGATCTTCCCAAGTGTAAATGCTGCTAGGCGCCAACTGATTCAGCCAGGCTCTGGCCGAGCCCTCCAACATAAGCGGTAGGTGTTTCATGGCCACCTCATTGTTGCCACCGCCAATCTGAACAGCCACTCGGTAGTCCTCAAGCCAAGTATCGGGCTTGGATTCACTAGTGAACTTACTCACCCCAGTCGCCAACCTGAAGTTGGGAGGAATCACTGCAGCTCGGATGGCTCTACTAAAACACTCTGGTCCTGAGACATGAACTCGGCTGCTGGTGGGCGCATCTCTGTCATGGCCTTCTCGGTTAGCTCTGTTCCGGTCGACCAGACCTTGCACGATAATGGATCTCGCTCAAAGCCTGGTTCTCTGGGGTCGACTGGAACTCTTCGCCCAACACTGTGCTGGCGTCTATCATCTTGCTGTCGAGGGGCGTAAGACCCACCCCTTGGGGGAGGAGTGGGCACTCGACGCCGATCATCGCGATCGAATCGGTCATCATACTGATCACGTCGGCCTCCACGTCCCTCACGCCGCAGGGGCGATCTTGGGCTATGAGCCACCTGGACTGTATTCGCAGCGACGGATCGACTGTGAATCCTATTACGCGACTGCGATACAGCTGAATTTTGATCTCCTGCTGCCCGGAGCAAATCTCTGATCTGCATCAAGCCTCTGCCAGCCTCTAACTGAGAGGGCTGAATCGACTCCGCAGTACGGGCTACAGCTGCTAAATTCTGAATCGGAGTTTGATATACCTGAGTCGGTGGTGGAAAGAGTTGACGTCGACTGGAGTCTGGAATTCGTTGCTGCACGCGCTCGTCTAGTGCTCGCTTGAGGTTCTCCAGTCGAGTGCGCTCAGCCAAGTTGGCCAAACGCGCGTCCTCCAAGGCACGGGCCTCAGGGGTTTCCCCTATGATAGGAGTATGCAGAGCATCCATGTTCCGGTGGCGAAGATCTTCTCTTTGCAGCGAAGTGAGTGGCTCGGGTTGATACTCTTAGTGGACCTGAGCTGGGTTGCCTCCGCCGTCCCCTCCGTAGGTGCGGGGGAAGCCAAGAGGACTTCGAGGCCCATTGACCATCAGGACCTCCGCCGCTGGATCACTGCTGTCGCACTCGGATGCAGTCTCTACGGAGCCAGTCGACAGATCGAATAGGCCGTAGAGAGATTCGTAGGGCTCGATCGTCGCGACTTGTGTGATGGCCGATTGGAGAGCCACGGCGTGTCTCACCCACCGCTGAAGTCTCGACCGACCGGAGTGCTTGCGCTGGCGGGAGACAGGGAGGGAGGATGACGCAGGGGTCGACCGATACGGGGCCGACGGTTGCCGCAGCAAAACGCCGTGGACACATGCGCGAAAGTGTGTCGCCCCACGGACTGGGAGCGCGTTGATGTCGAGTGGAGCCTCCTGGAGCCAGACGGAGTCGTCAGCGATGAACGTGAGCGCGCCGAAACGGATCACGCGGCCCTCCACTAAAACTCCGCCAGAAACCATGGTGAAGGTGATCGGAACAATTGCAACTTCTCCAATAAGTCGCTAAGACACCTGCCCCACGGTGGGCGCCAACTGTCGTGGTTCTAAGACTGGCAGTAGAATAGGGGGGTAGGTATGGAGAGGCAAGATCCTAGCTATGGAGTAGTTGTATACGCAAGAGATTTACGAGTTCAGGCCCTTCTCGGAGGAAGTAATAGCCCTACGTCTCGGAGCCCGGAGGCGGTCGACTGGATTAGATGCGTATGAGTTACAGGGGTGCCAACCCTTTACACTGAGGAGGGGGTGGCTTATATAGTGTCTGCCCGACCCCTCCGGCCCTCAGTTATGCGGGGTTTTAAGTACATTAAGGCCTAGCGTTACTGGTAACGCCTCACATAAAGTGTCATCATGACCATAAAGACTACTTAACTATAGACCGTTTAGGTACAGAGTGACTCTTTAACTCCTGGTGGTCGAGTGAGGCTTCATGGTCGAGTGTCTTTGAGTCCGTCGAGTGGAATCCCTCCTGGTCGACTGGAAGGTAATTTCTTCTAGAGATGTCCTTGGGGAGGGTATCTTTGGACAGGTCCATGACCCTACCCTAGGTACATGGCTTCATCAGCCGGCCCTCCCTCTCCTCCATTCCTTTATATACGGGGAGGGGGGCACCCCTTGGAGACACAACGATTGATCTCTTGATCTCTTAGCCGTGTGCGGTGCCCCCCTCCACCATAGTTCTCCTCGATAATATTGTAGCGGTGCTTAGGTGAAGCCCTGTGATGGTAGAACATCAAGATCGTCACCACGCCGTCGTGCTGACGGAACTCTTCCCTGACATTCTGCTAGATTGGAGTCCGGGGAACGTCATCGAGCTAAACGTGTGCAAGAACTCGGAGGTGCCATAGTTTTGGTGCTTGATCGGTCGGGCCGTGAAGACGTACGACTACATCAACCGCGTTGTTCTAACGCTTCCGCTTTCAATCTATGAGGGTATGTGGACACACTCTCCCCTCTCGTTGCTATGCATCACCATGATTTTGTGTGTGCGTAGGAATATTTTTCAAATTACTACGTTCCCCAACAGTGGTATCAGAGCCTAGGTTTTATGCATTGATGTTATATGCACGAGTAGAACACAAGTGAGTTGTGGGCGATACAAGTCATACTGCTTACCAGCATGTCATACTTTGGTTCAGAGGTATTGTTGGATGAAGCGCTCTGGACCTACATTACGCGTACGCTTACGCGAGACTGGTTTTACCGCCATGCTTTGCACACAGGTGACTAGCGGGTGTTAGTTTCTCCAACTTTAGTTGAATCGAGTGTGGCTATGCCCGGTCCTTGAGAAGGTTAAAACAGCATTAACTTGACAAACTATCGTTGTGGTTTTGATGCGTAGGTAAGAACGGTTCTTGCTCAGCCCGTAGCAGCCACGTAAAACTTGCAACAACAAAGTAGAGGACGTCTAACTTGTTTTTGCAGGGCATGTTGTGATGTGATATGGTCAAGACGTGATGAAATATAAGTTGTTGTATGAGATGATCATGTTTTGTTGAAGTTATCGGCAACTGGCAGAAGCCTTATGGTTGTCTCTTTATTGCATAAGATGCAAGCGCCAAATAATTGCTTTACTTTATCGCTATGCAATAGCAATAGTTGCAAGAGCAATAGTTGGCGAGACGACCATGTGACGACACATTGATATAGATCAAGATGATGGAGATCATGGTGTCATGTCGGTGACGATGCAGATCATGACGATGCTTTGGAGATGGAGATCAAAGGCACAAGATGATGATGGCCATATCATGTCACATATTTTTGATTGCATATGATGTTTATCTTTTATACATCTTATTTTGTTTTAATTGACGGTAGCATTATAAGATGATCTCTCACTAAATTTCAAGATAAAAGTGTTCTCCCCCTGAGTATGCACCGTTGCCAAAGTTCGTCGTGCCCAGACACCACGTGATGATTGGGTGTGATAAGCTCTACGTCCATCTACAACGGGTGCAAGCTAGTTTTGCACACGCGGAATACTCAGGTTAAACTTGACGAGCCTAGCATATGCAGATATGGCCTCGAAACACTAGAGACCGAGAGGTCGAGCGTGAATCATATAGTAGATATGATCAACATAGTGATGTTCACCATTGAAAACTACTCCATCTCACATGATGATCGGTTATGGTTTAGTTGATTTGGATCACGTGATCACTTAGATGACTAGAGGGATGTCTATCTAAGTGGGAGTTCTTAAGTAATATGATTATTTGAACTTAAATTTATCATGAACTTAGTCCTAGTAGTATTTTGCAAATTATGTTGTAGATCAATAGCTCGCGTTGTTGCTTTCTTATGTTTATTTTGATATGTTCCTAGAGAAAACTGTGTTGAAAGATGTTAGTAGCAATGATGCGGATTGGATCCGTGATCTGAGGATTGTCCTCATTGCTGCACAGAAGAATTATGTCCTTAATGCACCGCTAGGTGACAGACCTATTGCAGGAGCAGATGCAGGCGTTATGAATGTTTGGCTAGCTCAATGTGATGACTACTTGGTAGTTTAGTGCACCATGCTTAACGGCTTAGAATCGGGACTTCAAATACATTTTGAACGTCATGGACCATATGAGATGTTCCAGGAATTGAAGTTAATATTTCCAGCAAATACCCGAGTTGAGAGATATGAAGTCTCCAACAAGTTCTATAGCTGAAAGATGGAGGAGGATTGCTGAAATAGTGAGCATGTGCTCAGATTGTTTGGGTACTACAATCGCTTGAATCAAGTGGGAGTTAATCTTCCAGATAAGATAGTGATTGACAGAGTTCTCTAGTCACCATCACCAAGTTACTAGAACTTCGTGATGAACTATAGTATGCAAGGGATGACGAAAACGATTCCCAAGCTCTTCGTGATGTTGAAATCGACGAAGGTAGAAATCAAGAAAGAGCATTGATAAGTCTCCGTCGTATCTATAATTTTTGATTGTTCAATGCCAATATTATTCAACTTTTATATACTTTTAGTAACTTTTTATACTATTTTTGGGACTAACATATTGATCCAGTGCCCAGTGCTAGTTCCTGTCTGTTGAATGTTCTTTGTTTCGCAGAAACCCAATATCAAATGGAGTCCAAACGGGATTAAAACGGACGGGGATTTTTTTGGAATATTTATGATTTTTGGGAAGTAAAATCAACGCGAAACGGTGTCCGGGTGGCCACGAGACAGGGGGGCGCGCCCTCCCCCCGGGATCGGCCTGGGCTCTCGTGGGCCACCCGTAAGGCGATTGACGCTCTTCTTTTGGCACAAGAAAGATAATTTTATGAGAAAGATCTGGGCGAAAGATTCACCCCAATCAGAGTTACGGATCTCCAGATATAAAGGAAACGGTGAAGGGGTAGAATCTGAGAACGCAGAAACAGAGAGATAGATCCAATCTCGGAGGGGCTCTCGCCCCTCCCACACCATGGGAGCCAAGGACCAGAGGGGACACCCTTCTCCCATCTAGGGAGGAGGTCAAGGAAGAAGAAGAAGGGGGGGCTCTCTCCCCCTTGCTTCCGGTGGCGCCGGAACGCCGCCGGGGGCCATCATCATCATCGCGATCTTCACCAACACCTCCGCCATCTTCACCAACGTCTCCATCACCTTCCCCCATCTATATCTAGCGGTCCACTCTCCCGCAACCCGCTATACCCTCTACTTGAACATGGTGCTTTATGCTTCATATTATTTTCCAATGATGTGTTGCCATCCTATGATGTCTGAGTAGATTTTCATTGTCCTATCGGTGATTGATGAATTGCTATGATTGGTTTGAGTTGCATGTTTTATTATTGGTGCTGTCCTATCGTGCCCTCCGTGTCACACAAGCGTGAGGGATTCCCACTGTAGGGTGTTGCAATGCGTTCATGATTCGCTTATAGTGGATTGCGTGAGTGACTGAAACACAAACCCGAGTAAGGGGATTGTTGCGTATGGGATAAAGGGGACTTGATGCTTTAATGCTATGGTTGGGTTTTACCTTAATGAATCTTTAGTATTTGCGGATGCTTGCTAGATTTCCAATCATCAGTGCATATGATCCAAGTAGAGAAAGTATGTTAGCTTATGCCTCTCCCTCAAATAGAATTGCAATAGTGATTACCGGTCTAGTAACATAGTCAATTGCTTAGGGACAATTCCACAACTCCTACCACCACTTTTCCACACTCGCTATATTTACTTTATTGCATCTTTATTTAAACAGCCCCTACTTTTTATTTACGTTCTCTTTATTATCTTGCAAGCCTATCCTATCACACCTACAAAGTACTTCTAGTTTCATACTTGTTCTAGGTAAAGCGAATGTCAAGCGTGCGTAGAGTCGTATCAATGGCCGATAGGACTTGAGAGAGTATTTGTTCTACCTTTAGCTCCTCGTTGGGTTCGACATTCTTACTTATCGAAAGAGGCTACAACTATCTCGCATACTTGCGGGTCATCAAGCATCAAGTGTTGATGATTGACAAGACCACTAGTTTCAAGAAAAGGGCAAAGGAAAAAAGGGAACTTCAAGTAGAATGACAAGCAAGTTGTCACTCCCGCGAAGAAGCCCAAAGCTAGACCAAAGCCTGAAACTGAGTGCTTACACTGCAAAGGAAATGGTCACTAGAAGCGGAAATGCCCTGAATATTTGGTGGATAAGAAAGATGGCAAAGTGAACAAGGGTATATTTGATATATAGGTTATTGATGTGTACCTTACTAGTATTTATAGTAGCCCCTGAGTATTTGATACTTGTTCGGTTGCTAAAAAGTAGTAACTCGAAACAGGAGTTACAGAATAAACAGAGACTAGTTAAGGGTGAAGTGACGATGTGTGTTGGAAGTGGTTCCAAGATTGATATGATCATCATCACACACTCCCTATATTTTCGAGATTAGTGTTAAACCTAAATAAATGTTATTTGGTGTTTGCGTTGAGCATAAATATGATAATATCATGTTTTTTGCGATACGATTATTCATCTAAGATAGAGAATAAATTGTTATTCTGTTTACATGAATAAAACCTTCTATGGTCGTACACCCAATGGTGATGGTTTATTGAATCTTGATCATAGTGATACACATATTCATAATGTTGATGCCAAAAATGCAAAGTTAATGATGATAGTGCAACTTATTTGTGGCACTGCCGTTTGGGTCATATCGGTGTAAAGCGCATGAAGAAACTCCATAAAGATGGATTTTCGGAATCACTTGGTTATGAATCATTTGATGCTTGCGAACCGTGCCTTTTGGGGAAGATGACTAAAACTCCATTCTCCGGAATAATGGAACGAGCTAATAACTTGTTGGAAATAATACATACATATGCGGTCCAATGAGTGTTGATGCTCGTGGCAGGGTATCGTTATTTTCTGACCTTCACAAATGATTTGAGGAGATATGCGTATATCTACTTAATGAAGCACAAGTCTGAAACATTTGAAAAGTACAAAGAATTTCAGAGTGAAGTGGAGAATCATCGTAACAAGAAAATAGAAGTTTCTAAAATCTGATCATAGAGAAGAATATTTGAGTTACGAGTTTGGCCTTCATTTTAAACAATGTGGAATAGTTTCACAACTCATGCCACATGGAACACCACAGCGTAATGGTGTGTCCGAACATCGTAACCGCACTATATTGGATATGGTGCGATCAATGATGTTTCTTACTGATTTACCAATATTGTTTTTGTTGGGGAACGTAGCAGAAATTCAAAATTTTCTACGCATCACCAAGATCAATCTATGGAGTAATCTAGCAACGAGGGAAAGGGGAGTGCATCTACATACCCTTGTAGATCGCTAAGCGGAAGCGTTCAAGTGAACGGGGTTGATGGAGTCGTACTCGTCGTGATCCAAATCACCGATGATCCTTGTGCCGAACGGACGGCACCTCTGCGTTCAACACACATGCAGCCCGGTGACGTCTCCCATGCCTTGATCCAGCAAGGAGAGAGGGAGAGGTTGGGGAAGACTCCGCCCAGCAGCAGCACGACGGCGTGGTGGTGGTGGTGGAGCGTGGCAATCCTGCAGAGCTTTGCCAAGCACCGCGGGAGAGGAGGAGGACTTGGGAGAGGGGGAGGGTTGCGCCAGAACTTGGGTGCGGCTTCCCTCCCACCCCTCCACTATTTATAGGTGGGGAGAGAGGGGGGCGGCCCCCTAGATCCCATCTAGGGTTGGGGGCGGCGGCCAAGGGGGGGAGGAGTGCCTCCCAAGTCAAGTGGAGGCCCTCCCCTTTAGGGTTTCCCCTCTCCCATGCGCATGGGCCTTGGAGGGGCTCGTGACCCTGGCCCATTAAGGCTAGGGCGCCCCCCCCCTACAGCCCATGCTGCTGTATTGGACGTGGTGGAACATTTTCCGGACCTCCAGACCCCTCCGGAATCCTCCGGAACCTTCCGGAAGCTTCCCGGTACAATACCGGAAAAAACCGAACTTTTCCCGGAACCCGAACAACAACTTTCCATATATAAATCTTTACCTCCGGACCATTCCGGAACTCCTTGTGACATCCGGAATCTCATCCGGGACTCCGAACAAGATTCGGTAACCACGTACATCTATTCCCTATAACCCTAGCGTCATCAAACCTTAAGTGTGTAGACCCTACGGGTTCGCGAGACACGTAGACATGACCGAGACAACTCTTCGGCCAATAACCAACAGCGGGATCTGGATACCCATGTTGGCTCCCACATGTTTCACGATGATCTCATCGGATGAACCACGATGTCGAGGATTCAATCAATCTTGTATTCAATTCCCTCTGTCTAGCGGTATTGTACTTGCCCGAGATTCGATTGTCAGTATCCCGATACCTTGTTCAATCTCGTTACCGGCAAGTCTCTTTACTCGTTCCATAACACATCATCCCGTGATCAACCCCTTGGTCACATTGTGCACATTATGATGATGTCCTACCGAGTGGGCCCAGAGATACCTCTCCGTCATACGGAGTGACAAATCCCAGTCTCGATTTGTGCCAACCCAACAGACACTTTCGGAGATACCCGTAGTGCACCTTTATAGCCACCCAGTTACATTGTGATGTTTGGTACACCCAAAGCATTCCTACGGTATTCGGGAGTTGCACAATCTCATGGTCTAAGGAAATGATACTTGACATTAGAAAAGCTATAGCATACGAACTACACGATCTCTGTGCTAGGCTTAGGATTGGGTCTTGTCCATCACATCATTCTCCTAATGATGTGATCCCATTATCAACGACATCCAATGTCCATGGTCAGGAAACCGTAACCATCTATTGATCAACGAGCTAGTCAACTAGAGGCTTACTAGGGACATGGTATTGTCTATGTATCCACACATGTATCTGAGTTTCCTATCAATACAATTATAGCATGGATAATAAACGATTATCATGAACAAGGAAATATAATAATAATAACTAATTTATTATTGCCTCTAGGGCATATTTCCAATAATCTCCCACTTGCACTAGAGTCAATAATCTAGTTCACATTGCCATGTGATTAACACTCACAGGTCACATCGCCATGTGACCAACATCCAAAGAGTTTACTAGTGTCACTAAACTAGTTCACATCATCATGTGATTAAGACTCAATGAGTTCTGGGGTTTGATCATGTTTTGCTTGTGAGAGAGGTTTTAGTCAACGGGTCTGCAACATTCAGATCCGTATGTACTTCGCAAATCTCTAGGTCATTTTGTAAATGCTGCTTCCACGCTCCACTTGGAGCTATTCCAAATGGTTGCTCCACTATACGTATCCGATTTGCTACTCAGAGTCATTCGGATAGGTGTTAAAGCTTGCATCAACGTAACCCTTTATGCCGAACTCTTTATCCCCTCCATAATCGAGAAACATGCCCTTATTACTCCAAGGACAATTTTGACCACTATCTGGTGATCCACTCCTTGATCACCTTTGTACCATCTTGCCAGACATGTGGCAAGGCACACATCAGGCGCGGTACTTAGCATAACATACTGTAGAGCCTAAGTCTAAAGCATAGGGGACGACCTTTGTCCTTTCTCTTTCTTCTGCCGTGGTCGAGCTTTAAGTCTTAACTTCACACCTTACAACTCAGGCAAGAACTCCTTCTTTGACTGATCCATCTTGAACACCTTCAAGATCATGTCAAGGTATGTGCTCATTTGAAAGTACCATTTAGCGTTTTTGATATATCCTCATAGATCTTGATGCTCAATGTTCAAGCAGCCTAATCCAGGTGTTCCCTTGAAAAACACTTTTAAAATAACCCTATATGATTTCCAGAAACTCTACATCATTTCTGATCAACAATATGTCAACAACATATACTCATCAGAAATTCTATAGTGCTCCCACTCACTTGTTTGGAAATACAAGTTTCCCATAAACTTTGTATAAACTCAAAATCTTTGATCATCTCATCAAAGCGTACATTCCAACTCCGAGATGCTTACTCCAGTCCTTTAGAAGGATTGCTGGAGCTTGCATACCTTTTAGCATCCTTAGGATCGACAAAACCTTTCTAATTGTATCACATACAACCTTTCCTTACGAAAACTGGTAAGGAAACTCGTTTTGACATCCGTCTGCCAGATTTCATAAATGCAGCTAATGCTAACATGATTCCGACGGACTTAAGCATCGCTAAGGATGAGAAAATCTCATCGTAGTCAACTCCTTGAACTTGTGAAGAACTCTTCGCCACAAGTCGAGCTTCATAGACGGTGACATTACCGTCCACGTTCGTCTTCTTCTTAAAGATCCATTTATCTCAATGGCTTGCCGATCATCGGGCAAGTCCACCAATTCCATGCTTTGTTCTGATACATGGATCCTATCTCGGATTTCATGGCTTCTAACCATTTGCCGAAATATGGGCCCACCATCGCTTCTCCATAGCTTGTAGGTTCATTGTTGTCTAGCAACATGACCTTCAAGACAAGATTACTGTACCACCCTGAAGTAGTACGCATCCTTGTCACCCTACGAGGTACGGTAGTGACTTGATCCGAAACTTCATGATCACTATCATAAGCTTCTACTTCAATTGGTGTGGGCACCACAGGAACAACTTCTTGTGCCCTGCTACACACTAGTTGAAGTGACGGTTCAATAACCTCATCAAGTCTCCACCATGCTCCCACTCAACTTTCCGAGACAAACTTTTCCTCGAGAAAGGACCCGATTCAAGAAACAATCCCTATTGCTTTCGGATCTGAATTAGGAGGTACAGCCAACTGTTTTGGGTGTCCTATGAAGATGAATTTTATCCGCTTTGGGTTCGAGCTTATCAACCTGAAACTTTTTCACATAAGCATCGCAGCCCCAAACTTTTAAGAAATGACAACTTAGGTTTCTCCAAATCATAGTTCAAATGGTGTCGTCTCAACGGAATTACGTGGTACCCTATTAAAGTGAGTGTGGTTGTCTCTAATGCCTAACCCATGAACGATAGTGGTAATTTGATAAGAGACATCATGGTATGCCCCATATCCAATAGGGTGCATCTATGATGTTCGGACACACCATCACACTATGGTGCTCCAGGCGGTATTAGTTGTGAAACAATTTTCACAATGTCTTAATTGCATACCAAACTCATAACTCAGATACTCATCTCTATGATCATATCATAGACATTTTATCCTCTTGTCACGATGATCTTCAACTTCACTCTGAAATTACTTAAACCATTCAATAATTCAGACTTGTGTTTCATCAAGTAAATATACTCAGTATCTACTCAAATCATCTGTGAAGTAAGAACATAATGATATCCACTGCGTGCCTCAGCACTCATTGGACTGCACACATCAAAATGTATTACTTCCAAAGTTGCTTTCTTGTTCCATTTTACTGAAAACGAGGCTTTCAGTCATCTTGCCCATGTGGTATGATTTGCATGTCTCAAGTGATTCAAAATCAAGTGAGTCCAAACGATCCATATGCATGGAGTTTCTTCATGCGTATACACCAATAGACATGGTTCGCATGTCTCAATCTTTTCAAAAACGAGTGAGTCCAAAGATCCATCAACATGGAGCTTCTTCATGTGTTTTATACCAATATGACTTACATGGCAGTGCCACAAGCAAGTGGTACTATCATTACTATCTTATATCTTTTGGCATGAACATGTGTATCACTACGATCGACATTCAATAAACTATTCACTTTAGGTGCAAGAACATTGAAGGTATTATTCAAATAAACAGAGTAACCATTATTCTCCTTAAATGAATAACCGTATTGCGATAGACATAATCCAATCATGTCTATGCTCAACGCAAACACCAAATAACAATTATTTAGGTTTAACACCAATCTCGATGGTAGAGGGAGCGTGCGATGCTTGATCACATCAAGCTTGGAAAAAACTTCCAACACATATCGCCAGCTCACCTTTAGCTAGTCTCCGTTTACTCTGCAGCCTTTTATTTTGAGTTACTAACACTTAGCAACCGAATCGGTATCTAATACCCTGGTGCTACTAGGAGTACTAGTAAAGTACACATTAACATAATGTATATCCAATATACTTCTATCGACCTTGCCAGCCTTCTCATCTACCAAGTATCTAGGGTAATTCTGCTCCCGTGGTTGTTCCCCTTATTACAGAAGCACTTAGTCTCGGGTTTGGGTTCAACCTTGGGTTTCTTCACTAGAGCAACAGCTGATTTGCCGTTTCATGAAGTATCCCTTCTTGCCCTTGCCCTTCTTGAAACTAGTGGTTTCACCAGCCATCAACAATTGATGCTCCTTCTTGATTTCTACTTTCGCGGTGTCAAACATCGCGAATATTTCAAGGATCATCATATCTATCCCTGATATATTATAGTTCATCACGAAGCTCTAGTAGCTTGGTGGCAATGACTTTGGAGAAACATCACTATCTCATCTGGAAGATTAACTCCCACTTGATTCAAGTGATTGTGGCACTCAGACAATCTGAGCACAAGCTCAACGATTGAGCTTTTCTCCCTTTGTTTGTAGGCTAAGAAACTCGTCGGAGGTCTTATACCTCTTGACATGGGCACAAGCCTGAAATCCCAATTTCAGCCCTCGAAACATCTCATATGTTTCGCGATGTTTCGAGATCATCTTTGGTGCCTCAACTCTAAACCATTTAACATTACTAAACTATCACGTAGTTATCAAAACATGTGCGTCAGATGTTCGCAACATCCACAGATGACGTTCGAGGTTCAGCACACTGAGTGGTGCATTAAGGACATAAGCCTTCTTCGAAGCAACGAGGACAATCCTCAGTTTACGGACCTAGTCCGCATAATCGCTACTATCAACTTTCAACTGAATTTTCTCTAGGAACATATTTAAACAGTAGAACTAAAGCGCGAGCTTACGACATAATTTGCAAAGATATTTTGACTATGTTCAGGATAATTAAGTTCATCTTATGAACTCCCACTCAGATAGACATCCCTCTAGTCATCTAAGTGATTACATGATCCGAGTCAACTAGGCCGTGTCCGATCATCACGTGAGACAAACTAGTCAATGTCGGTGAACATCTTCATGTTGATCGTATCTTCTATACGACTCATGCTCGACCTTTTGGTCTTCCGTGTTCCGAGTCCATGTCTGTACATGCTAGGCTCGTCAAGTCAACCTAAGTGTATTGCGTGTGTAAATCTGGCTTACACCCATTGTATTCGAATGTTAGAATCTATCACACCCGATCATCATGTGGTGCTTCGAAACAACGAACCTTCGCAACGGTGCACAGTTAGGGGGGACACTTTTCTTGAAATTATTGTGAGGGATCATCTTATTTAAGCTACCGTCGTTCTAAGTAAATAAGATGTATAAACATGATAAACATCACATGCAATCAAAAAGTGACATGATATGGCCAATATCATTTTGCTCCTTTTGATCTCCATCTTCGGGGCTCCATGATCATCATCATCACCGGCATGACAGCATGATCTCCATCATCATGATCTCCATCATCGTGTCACATGAAGTTGTCTCGCCAACTATTACTTCTACTACTATGGCTAACGGTTTAGCAATAAAGTAAAGTAATTACATGGCGTTGTTCATTGACACGCAGGTCATACAATAAATTAAGACAACTCCTATGGCTCCTGCCGGTTGTCATACTCATCGACATGCAAGTCGTGATTCCTATTACAAGAACATGATCAATCTCATACATCACATATATCATTCATCACATCTTTTGGCCATATCACATCACAAGGCATATGCTGCAAAAACAAGTTAAACGTCCTCTAATTGTTGTTGCATGTTTTTACGTGGCTTCTATAGGTTTCTAGCAAGAACGTTTCTTACCTACGTAAAAGCACAACGTGATATGCCAATTTCTATTTACCCTTCATAAGGACCCTTTTCATCGAATCCGCTCCAACTAAAGTGGGAGAGACAGACACCCGCTAGCCACCTTATGCAACTAGTGCATGTCAGTCGGTGGAACCTGTCTCACATAAGCGTACGTGTAAGGTCGGTCCGGGCCGCTTCATCCCACGATGCCGCCGAAGCAAGATAAGACTAGTAGTGGCAAGAAAATTGAGAACATCTACACCCACAACAAGTTTGTGTTCTACTCGTGCATAGTAACTACGCATAGACCTAGCTCATGATGCCACTATTGGGGAACGTAGCAGAAATTCAAAATTTTCTACGCATCACCAAGATCAATCTATGGAGTAATTTAGCAACGAGGGAAAGGGGAGTGCATCTACATACCCTTGTAGATCGCTAAGCGGAAGCGTTCAAGTGAACTGGGTTGATGGAATCATACTCGTCGTGATCCAAATCATCGATGATCCTAGTGCCGAACGGACGGCACCTCCGCGATCAACACACATGCAGCCCGGTGACGTCTCCCATGCCTTGATCCAGAAAGGAGAGAGGGAGAGGTTGGGGAAGACTCCGTCCAGTAGCAGCACGACGGCGTGGTGGTGGTGGAGGAGCGTGGCAATCCTGCAGGGCTTCGCCAAGCATCGCGGGAGAGGAGGAGGACTTGAGAGAGGGGGAGGGCTGCGCCAGAACTTGGGTGCGGCTGCCCTCCCACCCCTCCACTATTTATAGGTGGGGAGAGAGGGGGGACGGCCCCCTAGATCCCATCTAGGGTTGGGGCGGCGGCCAAGGGGGGGACGAGTGCCTCCCAAGTCAAGTGGAGGCCCTCCCCTTTAGGGTTTCCCCTCTCCCATGTGCATGGGCCTTGGGGGGGCTCGTGCCCCTGGCCCATTAAGGATAGGGCACCCCCCCCCCTACAGCCCATGCTGCTGTATTGGACATGGTGGAACATTTTTCGGACCTCCGGACCCCTCCGGAATCTTCCGGAAGCTTCCCGGTACAATACCGGAAAAAACCGAACTTTTCCCGGAACCCGAACAACATCTTTCCATATATAAATCTTTACCTCCGGACCATTCCGGAACTCCTCGTGACGTCCGGTATCTCATCCGGGACTCCGAACAACATTCGGTAACCACGTACATCTATTCCCTATAACCCTAGCGTCATCGAACCTTAAGTGTGTAGACCCTACGGGTTTGGGAGACACGTAGACATGACCGACACAACTCTCCGGCCAATAACCAACAGCGGGATCTGGATACCCATGTTAGCTCCCACATGTTCCACGATGATCTCATTGGATGAACCATGATGTTGAGGATTCAATCAATCTCGTATTCAATTCCCTTTGTCTAGCGGTATTGTACTTGCCCGAGATTCGATCGTCGGTATCCCGATACCTTGTTCAATCTCGTTACCGACAAGTCTCTTTACTCATTCCGTAACACATCATCCCGTAATCAACCCCTTGGTCACATTGTGCACATTATGATGATGTCCTACCGAGTGGGCCCAGAGATACCTCTCCGTCATACGGAGTGACAAATCCCAGTCTCGCTTCGTGCCAACCCAACAGACACTTTCGGAGATACCCATAGTGCACCTTTATAGCCACCCAGTTACATTGTGACGTTTGGTACACCCAAAGCATTCCTACGGTATCTGGGAGTTGCACAATCTCATGGTCTAAGGAAATGATATTTGACATTAGAAAAGCTATAGCATACGAACTACATGATCTTTGTGCTAGGCTTAGGATTGGGTCTTGTCCATCACATCATTCTCCTAATGATGTGATCCCGTTATCAACGACATCCAATGTCCATGGTCAGGAAACCGTAACCATCTATTGATCAACGAGCTAGTCAACTAGAGGCTTACTAGGGACATGGTATTGTCTATGTATCCACACATGTATCTGAGTTTCCTATCAATACAATTATAGCATGGATAATAAACGATTATCATGAACAAGGAAATATAATAATAACTAATTTATTATTGCCTCTAGGGCATATTTCCAACAGTTTTGGGGTTATGCATTAGAGATAGCTGCATTCACGTTAAAAATAGGGCACCATCTAAATCTGTTGAGACGACACCATATGAACTATGGTTTAGCAATAAACCTAAGATGTCGTTTCTTAAAATTTGGAGTTGTGATGCTTATGTGAAAAAGTTTCAACCTGATAAGCTCGAACCCAAATCAGAGAAGTGCGTCTTCATAGAATACCCAAAGGAAACTGTTGGGTATACCTTCTATCACAGATCCAAAGGCAAAATATTCATTGCTAAGAATGGATCCTTTCTAGAGAAGGAGTTTCTCTCGAAAGAAGTGAGTGGGAGGAAAGTAGAATTTGATAAGGTAATTGTACCTTCTCCCGAATTGGAAAGTAGTTCATATCAGTTCCAATGATTCTTACACCAATTCATGAGGAAGTTAATGATGATGATCATGAAACTTCAGATCAAGTTATTACAGAAACTCGTAGGTCTTCCAGAGTACGGTCCGCACCAAAGTGGTACGGTAATCCTATTCTAGAAGTCATGTTACTAAGACCATGATGAACCTATGAACTATGAGGAAGCGATGATGAGCCCAGATTCCGCGAAATGGCTTGAAGCCATGAAATCTGAGATAGGATCCATGTATGAGAACAAAGTGTGGACTTTGATTGACTTGCCCGATGATTGGTGAGTCATTAAGAATAAATGGATCTTCAAGAGGAAAACAGATGCTGATAGTAGTGTTACTATCTACAAAGCTAGACTTGTCGAAAAGAGTTTTTTGACAAAGTTCAACGTGTTGAATACAATGAGATTTTCTCACTCGTATCGATGCTTAAAAGTCTGTCCGAATCATGTTAGCAATTGCCACATTTTATGAAATCTGGCAAATGGATGTCAAAACTGCATTCCTTAATGGTTTTCTTAAAGAAGAGTTGTATATGATGCAACCAGAAGGTTTTGTCAATCCTAAAGGTGATAACAAAATGTGCAAGCTCCAGCGATCCATCTATGGACTGGTGCAAGCATCTCAGAGTTGGAATATACGCTTTCATGAGTTGATCAAAGCATATGGTTTTATATAGACTTTTGGAGAAGCCTGTATTTACAAGAAAGTGAGTGGGAGCACTACAGCATTTCTGATAAGTATATGTGAATAACATATTGTTGATCGGAAATAATGTAGATTTTTTTTCTAGAAAGCATAAAAGGATACTTGAATAAGAGTTTTTCAAAGAAAGACCTCGGTGAAGCTGCTTACACATTGAGCATCAAAGATCTATAGAGATAGATCAAGACGCTTGATAAGATTTTTCAATGAGTACATACCTTGATAAGATTTTGAAGTGGTTCAAAATAGAATAGTCAAAGAAGGAGTTCTTGCCTGTGTTCCAAGGTGTGAAGTTGAGTAAGACTCAAATCCCGACCACGACAGAAAATAGAAAGAGAATGAAAGTCATTCCCTATGAATCAGTCACAGGTTCTATAAAAGTATGCCATGTTATGGACCAGACCTATTGTATACTCTTCCCTAGTTTGGCAAGGGAGTACAATAGTGATCTAGGAGTAGATCACTGACATTGGTCAAAATTATCCTTAGTGGAATAAGGATATGTTTCTCGATTATGGAGGTGAGAAAAGGTTCGTCGTAAAGGGTTACGTCGATACAAGTTTTGGCACTGATCCAGATGACTCTGAGTCTTAATATTGATACATATTGAAAGTGGGAGCAATTAGCTAGAGTAGCTCCGTGCAGAGCATTGTAGACATAGAATATTTGCAAAATACATACGGCTCTGAATGTGACAGACCTGGTGACTAAACTTCTCTCATGAGCAAAACATGATCATACCTTAGTAATTTTTGGTTGTTAATCACATAACGATGTGAACTAGATTATTGACTCTAGTAACCCTTTGGGTGTTGATCACATGACGATGTGAACTATGGGTATTAATCACATACAGATGTGAATATTGGTGTTAAATCACATGGCGATGTGAACTAGATTATTGACTCTAGTGCAAGTGGGAGACTGAAGGAAATATGCCATAGAGGCAATAATAAAGTTATTATTTATTTCCTTATATCATGATAAATGTTTATTATTCATGCTAGAATTATATTAACCGGAAACATAATACATGTGTGAATACATAGACAAACATAGTGTCACTAGTATGCCTCTACTTGACTAGCTCGTTAATCAAAGATGGTTAAGTTTCCTAACCATAGACATGAGTTGTCATTTGATTAACGGGATCACATCATTAGGAGAATGATGTGATTGACTTGACCCATTCCGTTAGCTTAGCACTTGATCGTTTAGTATGTTGCTATTGCTTTCTTCATGACTTATACACGTTCCTATAACTATGAGATTATGCAACTCCGATTTACCGGAGGAACACTTTGTGTGCTACCAAACGTCACAACGTAACTGGGTGATTATAAAGGTGCTCTACAGGTGTCTCTGAAGATACTTGTTGGGTTGGCGTAATTCGAGATTAGGATTTGTCACTCCGACTGTCGGAGAGGTTTCTCTGGGCCCACTCGGTAATGCACATCACTATAAGCCGTGCAAGCATTGTAACTAAGGAGTTAGTTACAGGATGATGTATTACGTAATGAGTAAAGAGACTTGCCGGTAACGAGATTGAACTAGGTATTGAGATACCGACGATCGAATCTCGGTCAAGTAACATACCGATAACAAAGGGAACAACGTATATTGTTATGCGGTTTGACCGATAAAGATCTTCGTAGAATATGTGGGAGCCAATATGAGTATCTAGGTTCCACTATTGGTTATTGATTGGAGACATGTCTCGGTCATGTCTACATTGTTCTCGAACCCGTAGTGTCCGCACGCTTAAGGTTTCGATGACAGTTATATTATGAGTTTATGAGTTTTGATGTACCGAAGGAGTTCGGAGCCCCGGATGAGATCAGGGACATGACGAGGAGTCTCGAAATGGTCGAGACGTAAAGATCGATATATTGGACGACTATATTCGGACATCGGAAAGGTTCCGAGTGATTCGGGTATTTTTCGGAGTACCGGAGAGTTACGGAAATTCGTATTGGGCCTTAATGGGCCATACGGAAAAGGAGAGAAAGGCCCCAAAGGGTGGCCGCACCCCTCCCCATGAGTCCGAATTGGACTAGGGAGGGGGGCGCCCCCTTCTTCCTTCTCCTTCTCCCTTCCCTTTCCTTCTCTCCTACTCCTAATACTTGGAAGGGCTCCTAGTTCTACTAGGAAAGGGGGAATCCTACTCCCGGTGGGAGTAGGACTCCCCTAGGGCGAGCCGTAGAGAGGGCCGGCCCTCCCCCTCCTCCACTCCTTTATATACGGGGAGGGGGCACCCCTTGGAGACACAACAATTGATCTCTTGATCTCTTAGCCGTGTGCGGTGCCCCCCTCCACCATAGTTCTCCTCGATAATATTGTAGCGGTGCTTAGGCGAAGCCCTGCGACGGTAGAACATCAAGATCGTCACCACGCCATCATGCTGACGGAACTCTTCCCTGACATTCTGCTGGATCGGAATCCGGGGAACGTCATCGAGCTGAACGTGTGCAAGAACTCGGAGGTGTCGTAGTTTCGATGCTTGATCGGTCGGACCATGAAGACGTACAACTACATCAACCGCGTTGTTCTAACGCTTCCGCTTTAGGTCTACGAGGGTACGTGGACACACTCTCCCCTCTCGTTGCTATGCATCACCATGATCTTGTGTGTGCGTAGGAATATTTTTGAAATTACTACGTTCCCCAACATTAGCGAGGTAAATATTTGTGATGAAGAATGCAGGAATGAATGGAGTTGAGAAAAAGATAGCAGCTCACCCAGCTTGGGGGGTTGTACATGGAAAATCCATCGCGCGGCTTAATGCGGAGAAACTCCTCTTCTTCTCCTCTTCTTCTCCTCTTCTTCTCCTTTATACAAATCAGACAGTATTTTCACCAGAGCGGTGGCGGAGTCCGGACCTTTACGACCGCAGCGGGTGGCATCGTCTTCTCCGTTGAAGTGCCACATGGGTTTCCCCCGATACTAAAGTGGCTGCACCCCCCGCATTATGCATATTGACATAACCTCGATTATTGTCAATCCTGATTTGGCTAGCGTTTTTATCCGGCCCATCAGATAAAGGACCTCTCTATTATGTTCCTCCTGGGGCTCCAGGGACGCCAGCTACGGCGTTTCTTCAGTGGGGCATTGACAAACTCGGGAAGGCCTACCCAGATGGGATCCGGAAGGGGGACGTCCTCTATATAAAACCACTCCGAAGGCCAGTCTTCACATGTCTTCTTCGGGGTGCCGGATAGGTATCCGGTTCCGGCAATGCGTCATACTTCGGCTCCGCCAACTTGGTATATTGATCCCTCCTGATTGCAAGGGACGAGGCAGAATAGCCTCTTCCATAGCTCGAAATGAGCTTCGCAGCCCAGAAATAGCTCGCAAAGGGCGACATAACCTGCGATGTGCAATATCGAAGCAGGAGTGAAGTTATGCAGCTGGAGGCCGTACTGCTCCAGGAGCCCGCGGAGGAACGGATGGATTGGAAATCCTTGGCTCCTCAGCAAGAAAGGGACGAGGTATACTCGCTCCCCCCTTGATGGGTTGGGGACACTCTCTGCTTGCTCCCCGCCATCGTAAGTGGCTAGTCCGGCTCGGACGGGGACCATATATGCAGGCGGGAGGAACTCCTGGGTCTGCAACTCTACCAATCGGCCATGAGATACAGAACACTTCTCCCAATCACCTGGCTTAGCGCTACGGGAGTGAGAGGAGGAGCTGCGGCGACCGGCCATGATGGGATGACCTTTTTCGGGCGCGCTCTGATGAACCCTTGCTTGGGGAAGATGGTGTGATTTAGATCTGAGGATCCCCGTATCTTTAATAGACGATCTACTAACATGGTCAGGGTGGCAAATGTAAAAATGCCCCAACTTCTCGCATTCGCTCAACACGTGGAGATTGCCATTATTAAAGTATAGAAGCCGAGGAGTGCAACATTAATGGGAAGCCAGACACTACTCATTACAACAGGTACTCTGGATTTAGAGAAGAACTCGCCTTGCAATGCCGAAGACAATCTGCGTGCCGGACTCATCGTCATTGAAGCCTGGTTCAGGGGCTACTGAGGGAGTCCTGGATTAGGGGGTCCTCGAACGTCCGGACTATGTACTTGTGCCAGACTGTTGGACTATGAAGATACAAGATTGAAGACTTCGTCCCGTGTCCGGGTGGGACTCTCCTTTGCGTGGAAGGCAAGCTTGGCAATTCTGATATGTAGATCTCCTTCTCTGTAACCGACTCTATGTAACCCTAACCCCCTCCGGTGTCTATATAAATCAGAGGGTTTAGTCTGTAGGACAACAAAAATCATAATCATAGGCTAGCTTCTAGGGTTTAGCCTCTACGATCTCGTGGTAGATCAACTCTTGTAATACTCATATCATCAAGATCAATCAAGAAGGAAGTAGGGTATTACCTCCATCGAGAGGGCCCGAACCTGGGTAAACATTGTGTCCCATGCCTCCCATTACCATTAGCCTTAAACGCACAGTTCGGGACCCCCTACCCGAGATCCGCCGGTTTTGACACCGACACGCACCCCATCCCCTTGTCCAATTCGGATTGGGGCAAGGGGGGCGCGCACCACCTCCCGTGGCATGTCTCCTCTCCTCCACTATGGCCCAATAGGCCCAATAACTTTCCTGGGGGGGGGGGTCCGGAAACCTCCCGGTACTCCAAAAAATCCCCGATCTTCTTTGGAACCATTCTGGTGTCCGTATATAACCTTCCAATATATCAATCTTTACATCTCGACCATTTCGAGACTCCTCGTCATGTTCGTGATCTCATCCGGGACTCCGAACAAACTTTGGTCATAAAAAACACATAACTCATAATACAAATCATCATTGAACGTTAAGCATATGGACCCTACGGGTTCGAGAACTATGTAGACATGATCGAGACACATCTCCGATCAATAACCAATCGCGAAACTTGGACGCTCATATTGGCTCCTACATATTCTACGTAGGTCTTTATCGATCAAACCGCACAACAACATACGTTGTTCCCTTTGTCATCGGTATGTTACTTGCCCGAGATTCGATCATCGGTATCATCATACCTAGTTCAATCTCGTTACCGGCAAGTCTGTTTACTCGTTCCGTAATGCTTCATCCCATAACTAACTCATTAGTCACATTTCTTGCAAGGCTTATAGTGATGAGCATTACCGAGAGGGCCCAGAGATACCTCTCCGATACACGGAGTGACAAATCCTAATCTTGATCTATGCCAACCCAACAAACACCTTCGTAGACACCTGTAGAGCATCTTTATAATCACTCAGTTATGTTGTGACGTTTGAAAACACACAAGGTGTTCCTTCGGTATTCAGGAGTTGCATAATCTCATAGTTAGAGGAACATGTATAAGTCATGAAGAAAGCAGTAGCAATAAAACTGTAACGGTCATAATGCTAAGCTAACGGATGGGTCTTGTCCATCACATCATTCTCTAATGATGTGATCCCGTTCATCAAATGACAACACATGTCTATGGTTAGGAAACATAACCATCTTTGATTAACGAGCTAGTCAGGTAGGCATACTAGGGACACTATGTTTTGTCTATGTTTTCACACATGTACTAAGTTTCCGGTTAATACAATTCTAGCATCAATAATAAACATTCATCATGATATAAGGAAATATAAATAACAATTTTATTATTGCCTCGAGGGCATATTTCCTTCAGTCTCCCACTTGCACTAGAGTCAATAATCTAGTTCACATCGCCATGTGATTTAACACCAATATTCACATCTGTATGTGATTAATACCCTATGTATCCCTCCTTGACTTGATCGCGGATGAAATTGAAGTGTCTCTTGATGTGTTTGGTTCTCTTGTGAAATCTGGATTCCTTTGCCAAGGCAATTGCTCCATTATTGTCACAAAAGATTTTCATTGGACCCAATGCACTAGGTATTACACGTAGATCGGATATGAACTCCTTCATCCAGACTCCTTCATTTGTTGCTTCCGAAGTAGCTATGTACTCTGCTTCACACATAGATCCCGCCACGATGCTCTGCTTGGAACTGCACCAACTGACAGCTCCACCATTTAATATAAATACGTATCCGGTTTGCGACTTAGAGTCATCTGGATCAGTGTCAATGCTTGCATCGACGAAACCATTTATGACAAGCTCTTTGTCACCTCCATAAATGAGAAACATATCCTTAGTCCTTTTCAAGTATTTTAGGATGTTCTTGACTGCTGTCCAGTGATACACTCCTGGATTACTTTGGTACCTCCCTTCTATACTTATATCAAGGCACACATCAGGTCTGGTACACAACATTGCATACATGATAGAACCTATGGCTGAAGCATAGGGAATGCCTTTCATTTTCTCTCTATCTTCAGCAGTGGTCGGGCATTGAGTCTACTCAACTTCACACTTTGTAACACAGGCAAGAACCCTTTCTTTGACTGATCCATTTTGAACTTCTTCAAAACTTTATCAAGGTATGTGCTTTGTGAGAGTCCAATTAAGCGTCTTGATCTATCTCTATAGATCTTGATGCCCAATATGTAAGCAGCTTCACTGAGGTCTTTCATTGAAAAATTCTTATTCAAGTATCCTATTATGTTGTCCAGAAATTCTGTATTATTTCCAATCAATAATATGTCATCCACATATAATATTAGAAATGCTACAGAGCTCCAGCTCACTTTCTTGTAAATACAGGCTTCTCCAAAAGTCTGTATAAAACCATATGCTTTGATCACAGTATCAAAGCGTATATTCCAACTCCGAGAGGCTTGCACCAGTCCATAAATGGATCGCTAGAGCTTGCACACTTTGTTAGCACCTTTTGGATTGACAAAACCTTCTGGTTGCATCATATACAACTCTTCTTTAAGAAATCCATTAAGGGATGTAGTTTTGACATCCATTTGCCAAATTTCATGATCATAAAATGTGGCAATTGCTAACATGATTCGGACAGACTTAAGCATCGCTACAGGTGAGAAGGTCTCATCATAGTCAACTCCTTGAACTTGTCGAAAACCTTTTGCAACAAGTCGAGCTTTGTAGATAGTAACATTACCGTCAGCGTCCATCTTCTTCTTGAAGATGCATTTATTTTCTATGGCTTGCCGATCATCGGGCAAGTCCACCAAAGTCCACACTTTGTTCTCATACATGGATCCCATCTCAAATTTCATGGCCTCAAGCCGTTTCGTGGAATCTGGGCTCATCATTGCTTCCTCATAGTTCATAGGTTCATCATGGTCCAGTAACATGACTCCCAAAATAGGATTACCGTACCATTCTGGTGCGGACCATACTCTGGATGACCTACGAGGTTCGGTAGTAACTTGATCTGAAGTTTCGTGATCATCATCATTAGCTTCCTTACTAATTGGTGTAGGAATCACTGGAACTGATTTCTGTAATAAACTACTTTCCAACTCGGGAGAAGCTACGATTACCTCATCAAGTTCTACTTTCCTCTCCCTCACTTCTTTCGAGAGAAACTCCTTCTCTAGAAAGGATCCATTCTTAGCAACGAATATCTTGCCTTCGGATCTGTGATAGAAGGTGTACCCAACAGTTTCCTTTGGGTATCCTATGAAGACGCATTTCTCCAATTTGGGTTCAAGCTTATCACGTCGAAGCTTTTTCACATAAGCATCGCTGCCCCAAACTTTAAGAAACGACAACTTGGGTTTCTTGCCAAACCACAATTCATATGGTGTCGTCTCAATGGATTTTAATGGTGCCCTATTTAACGTGAATGCAACCATCTCTAAAGGATAACCCCAAAATGATAGCAGTAAATCAGTAAGAGACATCATAGATCGCACCATATCTAATAAAGTACATTTACGACATTCAGACGCACCATTACATTGTGGTGTTCCAGGTGGCGTGAGTTGCGAAAATATTCCACATTGTTTCAAATAAATACCAAACTCGTAACTCAAATATTCGCCTCCATGATCAGATCGTAGAAACTTTATTTTCTTGTTACGATAATTTTCCACTTCACTCTGAAATTCTTTGAACTTTTCAAATGTTTTAGACTTATATTTCATTAAGTAGATATACACATATCTTCTCAAATCATCTGTGAAGGTGAGAAAATAACGATACCCGCCAGGAGCCTCAACACTCATTGGACTGCATACATCGGTATGTATTATTTCCAATAAGTCAGTAGCTCGTTCCATTGTTCCGGAGAATGGAGTTTTAGTCATCTTGCCCATGAGGCATGGTTCGCAAGCACCAAGTGATTCATAATCAAGTGATTCCAAAAGCCCATCAGCATGGAGTTTCTTCATGCGCTTTACACCAATATGACTAAACGATAGTGCCACAAATAAGTTGCACTATCATTATCAACTTTGCATCTTTTGGCTTCAATATTATGAACATGTGTATCACCACGATCGAGATTCAACAAAAATAGACCACTCAACAAGGGTGCATGACCATAAAAGATATTATTCATATAAATAGAACAACCATTATTCTCTGTTTTAAATGAATAACCGTCTCACATCAAACAAGATCTAGATATAATGTTCATGCTCAACGCTAGCACCAAATAACAATTATTCAGGTCTAAAACTAATCCCGAAGGTAGATGTAGAGGTAGCGTGCCGACGGCAATCACATCGACCTTGCAACCATTTCCGACGCGCATCGTCACCTCATCCTTAGCCAATCTTCGTTTAATCTGTAGCCCCTGTTTTGAGTTGCATATATGAGCAACAAAACCAGTATCAAATACCCAGGCGCTACTACGAGCATTGGTAAGGTACACATCAATAACATGTATATCAAATATACCTTTCACTTTGCCATCCTTCTTATCCGCCAAATACTTGGGGCAGTTCCGCTTCCAGTGACCAGTCCCTTTGCAGTAGAAGCACTCAGTTTCAGGCTTAGATCCAGACTTGGGCTTCTTCCCGGGAGTAGCAATTTGCTTGCTATTATTCTTGAAGTTACCCTACTTCTCTTTGCCCTTTTTATTGAAACTAGTGGTCTTGTTAACCATCAACACTTGATGCTCCTTCTTGATTTCTACCTCCGCAACCTTTAGCATTGCGAAGAGCTCGGGAATAGTCTTTTACATCCCTTGCATATTATAGTTCATCATGAAGCCTTTATAGCTTGGTGGTAGTGATTGAAGAACTATGTCATGACACTATCATCAAGAAGATTAACTCCCAGCTGAGTCAAGTGGTTATGGTACCCAGACATTCTTAGTATGCGTTTACTGACAGAACTATTATCCTCCATCTTGCAGCTATATAACTTGTTGGAGACTTCATATCTCTCAACTCAGGCATTTGCTTGAAATATTAATGAAAGTGCGTTATATCGACTAGAGGGGGGGTGAATAGGCAATTTTTATGAATTCTTTACTGAGGAATTTGCTGGTGAAGAAATTCCTAAATGAAGAACTACTAGCAGCGGAATAAGTACTCAAAAGTAAACATAACAGAACACAAGCATAGTCATCATGATGAAATGAAGACAAGCACAGAGTACAGAAAGCGTAAACATAGGATAACACAAGAAAGAAGACAGACAGACTAAAGAAATTGAACTGAGGAAATTGAGAAAGTCTTCAGTCAAAGTCTTCTAACAGATATGAACAGGCACACAACAACAGACATGAGGAAATGAAAGAGTTGAGGAAATAGAACCAGTAAGCTTGGTGAAGACAACGATTTGGTAGACCAGTTCCAACTACTGTCTCAGTTCTACATCTGGTTGGAGCGGCTGAGTATTTAAACTCGAGGACACCCAGTCTCGGACACACAGTCCTCACCGTATTCTCCTTGAGCTAAGGTCACACAGACCTCGCCCAATCTCTCGTGGTAAGTCTTCAGGTGACTTCCGAACCTTCACAAACTCGGTCACTCGGCGATCCACAATTCCTCTTGGATGCTCTAGACCTTGACGCCTAACCGTCTGGAAGAAGCACAGTCTTCAAAGGAAACAAGCGTCGGATCCACGCAGGATCAATCTCTTTAGTGATGCTCAATCACTTTGGGTTTGTAGGTGTTGGGTTTTGGGTTTTCCTCACTTGATGATTTTCGCTCAAAGTCCTCGGAGGATGATATGCTCTCAAATGACAAGTGTCAGTTTCTCTCGGAGCAGCCAACCAGCTAGTGGTTGAAGGGGGCGGCTATTTATAGCCTAGGGAACAGCCCGACATGATAAGACATAAATGCCCTTGTCTGATATGACCATTAGGTGGGTAGATATTTTGGAACCGCTGGCTCATAGCACAGCAACGGTCGGAATTTTGACTATCAAAATCCTTAGGGCTATCATGTTCCTCACTGTGTAGGTAATTCACACTGGTGAATTCCTAACTCCTCAGTCAGAACAAATTCCTCAGAGACCAGAAGAACTTCGTCTCTGTCACTGAAGAATATGACTGAACTGTATGAGATTTCCAATGGCTTCACTCGAAGGGATTGGTAGGTGTGGGATTTTGAGTTGAGCATCACATGGAAATTTTCCTTAGTATTTCCTCGACCCCTTTTAACAGTACGGTGTTTCCTATGACTCAAGAAAGAGAAAATGAAACTAAGAAAACAAAAGTATTCACCCTTCATGTTCCTCGAATGAATACCAAGTCTTCAAGGTCACACCAATTTCTTCACTTTCAAAGTCTTCAGAAAGTCTTCAGATATACAAAGTCTTCAGACGAAGAACTTCATTTTTAGGGGTCGACTTTCTCTATAAATATCAAACTCCTCATAGACTTATAGACCTGTGTACACTCCCAAACGCATCAGTCCCTTAACCTATAAGTCTTCAATACACCAACATCACTAAGGGTCACTAGATGCACTTACAATCTCCCACTTTTTGGTGATTGATGACAATATAGGTTAAGTTTTCAACGGGGATAAACATGTGAAGTGTAAATACTGATATTGAGGAATTTGATTGCAAGATATAGAAGAACTCCCCCTGAAGATGTGCACAGTGAGGAATTTGCTTTTGAGGCAATGCACACTTGAAGAGTATAATCATGGAGATCTCCCCCTATATCTTGCAACTCATACACGCATTTGATATATAATATGAAGAATTTGAAATGCATGATGAAATATGGTGAATGATGAAATTCAGCATGCGTGCATTAACATTAATGAGGAATAAGCATGCAGAAGAACACAGCAAAAGTATCAGGTCACCATAGAGTTTAAGATTATAACTCAATCCAGCAAAGTCATCAGAAGAACGAGAGTTGTAACTTAGCAAAAAAACGCCCATATAAGATAGACCCGCTTGAAGACTAACTCAAATTTCTCCCCCTTTGTCATCGAATGACCAAAAGAGTTGAAACTGAGGACTAACGCCCCTTAAGAATATCATGAAGATGGAGGAGCACCAGCGTTGTTAGGGTCTTGAGTCGATGTAGGGCCTGCTGCAGTGTCGTCCAAGTCTTCATACTCGTCCGTGGCGTGTGATGAAGAATATGAGCTGGCCACAACGGAAGGAACCTTGACCCTCTTGAATTTCTTCGGTGGAGGTGCAGACCAGTCAAAGTCTTCCTTGAATCCCATTTGCTTTAGATCTTCTTCACCATATAGATGTGACAGAATAGCCCAGGTGCGATCAAACACTTCATGGAGGTAGTAGTGGTTTTTCTTCACTGCATTATGTGTGGAAGTCATGTTGTAAAGAATAGAACCAAACTGACGCTTAACCCACTTGTGGTTGCAATCCACCTTCTGGTGAAGACTTATAAGCAGTTCACGGTCAGTCAGCACACGAGGAGCAGTAGCTTGAGGACTTGTCTTGGTAGCATTGGCAACAGTATCATGAGTGGCAGAGTCATCATTGGTGGAGTAAGATGCAGCTTTGCGGAACTAATCATCCAATGGACGAATGCCTTCATCGATCACGGCTGGTGACTTGCCCTTCTCATCAGATGAGGAAATTGTCCGCTTGAGGACTTCAATAGGGGGCAAGTAGCTGAGGTGATTCTGAAAATCAGCCTTGTACTTGAGTGAAGATCTTGTTTTGAGGAATCTCATGATCCACGGCGCGTAAGGCTTTAGCTCAAATGGAGAAAGTGCAACATTCACCAGAGTCCTCATGAAGAAATCATGATAATTGATGGGGATGCCATGCATGATGTTGAAAAGCATATTCTTCATCATTCCGATAATTTCTTCATCGAATGAGTCATGGCCTTTGATGGGACTCATGGTCTTCGTCAGAATGCGGTAGATTGTTCTTGGCACATAGAGCAATTCCTTCACGAGGAATTTGGTCCTGGGAGCTTGACCCGGTTTCAGCGACTTCATGAGCACTTGCATATAATGATCAGTGAGTTCAGGCTCATCATACAGACAACGAGCACCGTCAAGTGGAGGACTGATTGGTAGGGCACGAAGCAATTCAGTGGTTGGTGCCTTGTAATGAGTGTTTTCGGTCATCCAGTCCAACACCCATGAGTTGACGTCAGCAGCATCGCCTGTGATATGCAAAGTTGCGTAGAACTAAAGAATAAGCTCTTCATTCCAATCAACAATGTCATAGCAGAAATTGAGCAAGCCAGCATCATGAATCATGCCGATGACTTGAGAGAAGCAAGGCATGGATTCCATGTCCACATGAGGAATATGCTCATGATCGAAGACTTTGTCCTTGTTGAAGAGCACTGAGGAATAGAAGTTGGCCTGGCTGGCAGTCCAGAAATGCTTCCTTCTAAGACGAGCTTTGTCATAGGGGTTGAAGTCAGTGAAGAACACGTCCTCGCTGAAGAAATCATCAGCCTTGAATTTTTGCTTCTTCGAGAAAGGATCCTTGGGCTTGGGCTGAGGAGTGTCAGTCAATTGCAGCACCACTTCAGGAATCGCAATCTCAGGTTCCTCAGGCTGAGGAATTTCATGCTCTTCTTCAGCTTTAGCCTGGGTCGTCAATCCTTCATTGACAATTTCTTCAGCACTAGTGGCTGGAATTTCTTCATGAACACTTGGGGCTGCATGAGGTTCTTCAGATCCCATTTGTACTTCAGTGGTAGCAGGGGACTGAGGAATAGCTTGAAGGGGAGTGAACATTGGAGAGTTGGAATGTTGACTGTCCCAAAATTCATCATTGAGCACAGGAGTGGTACAGGCAATGTCCACATCCTCCTCTTCAATTTCTTCAACACCTGCCTCTTCAGCAGTAAACTGAGGCAAAGGTGAGGAAATGATTGGGGTTGAAGGGATCTTATCCACTTCAATTTCTCCGTCCAACTGCTCTGAAGAAGCAGCAGAAGGAGTTTCTTCATCAGATTCATCAGGAATCACATAATCTTCACCAAAAGGAACAAGGTACTTTGATGGCATTGATGAAACTGGAACGACATCAATTGGATTATCAATCGAACTAATCAGAGTCTTCATCTTCTTCGGAGCTGAAGAAGTTTAAGAAATTGATGCCTTCCTTTTCTTCATAGATGCACGTTCTGCAGCCTTGGTCTTCTTCGCATCTGATGCAGATGGAAGGATTGGAGTTGGTGTAGGCGCAAGAGGTGCAGAGGACATTGGTTCATTTTCCTCAGGCGCAACTGATGCAGTTGCCCTGACTTGTTCACTTTCTTCAGGCGCACCACTAGTGGATGCCCTGGCAATATCTTCAGCGGCTGGAATGGAGTCATCAGCCCTGGCACTCTCATTTTCTTCAGCAGCCTGATTGTCATCAGCGGTGCTGGCATTTTCTTCAGTAGGCTGAGTGGATGCCTCAACCTGAGTAACTTCAACGTGCACAGGTGGAGCGGCACTTGAAGTGAATTTCTTCGTCAGATTGACGAAATGCACCTTGGCGCCCTTCCAATCAGCATAATAGCGATCAAATTCATCACTCAATTGCTTGATTTTAGCTTGCAGAGCAATGAGCTGATCAGGGGTGAGAGTGAGGACATTGTCCTTGAGGTAACGTTGTTTCTTGTACTGCGCTTTCTTCAAACTTCTGCCTTGTTCAAATTTCCATTTCTCTTCTTCAATGAAGGCAGTGAGGACATGGCTTTGACCAGGAGTGAGGTTCATCTCCGGCAAAGGCGTGTTGAGGTCCTTGTGGCATAAGTCAATGTAATCAAGGATCAGCTTGGGATCCAACATCAGTGGCACACTGCTGCCTTTGGCTCTAGCGGCCCTGGCTTGCCTGTTTCTAATGATTTCAGCAAGTTCTTCATCATCAGCCTCATCATCATCAGAAGGTACATGGAAGGCGACCTGCTTCTTGTGAGGACTTGGGCGAGTGCCTCTTCCAGCAGTGGACTTTTTCTTCAGCGGAGAGGGACCAGCTGAGGAGTTTCGAGCAGCTGAGGAGCTTGAAGATGCCCCTGAGGCAATAGAGAAGCCTTGAGTCCTTTGGCACGTGGCAAGATGCACAGGTGCCAAGGATTTTGTCAGAGCAGCTGAAGACTTTGACGGAGGAGCTGAGGACTTTGATGGAGCAGTCTGAGGAATTTGTTGTGAGGGCCTTGAGGAATCTGGCCTTGATGGCATAGCAGAGGAGCTTGGTCGTGAGGGCACTGAAGGTGAAGCACTGGACTTGTGTGCAGGCTTCTTGTGCATAGCCTTCTTGGGCTGACTAGCAGAGGCCTCAGCAGAGGCAGCGGCAGCAGCAGAGTCAGCGTTGAATTGCCTCAATGCTTCCTTTGCTTGCTTAGCCAGTTTGGATTGGCATTTTGCCCGTTCGTCAGGATAATCCTCACCGCACTTGAGGCTAGTGGGATCTGCCAACTGGCCTGGTGCCAATGGAGGTCTTGGGCATGGAGGGTTGAGTGCGAATTTCTTCATGTACTTGGGAGTTACATACCTGTACTCCCTCCATTCCCGTGCCCATCTCCTTTCAATCCTCTGTATGCACACCTTGTGCTAATTTTTGTTCTCCTTACCAAATTTGGCCTCATCAGGTGTGCAATAGCCTGCGTAAATGTCCTTAGGGATTTCAAAAGCAGTCATGACCTCAGGCTTCTTTCCTCCCTTCTGTGGCTTCTTACCATCTGCCATTTTCTTTAGTTGAGGAATTTGAACAATCGAATTCTCTGAAGAAGTATGCAACTTTTCTTCGAGGAACGCTGCAAATGAGTTAAATTGATGAGAACCTAGTGATTCAGCAGCGGACATTTGTACCTATGAACATAGTGTAGTTGCGAGGAATTCGGAGAGGTCATATGCGTTCTTAGAGGGTTTTCCAAAAAAGAACAAGTTTGAGGAATTTGACCAGATGAGTCTTGAGGAATTTCACTAAGCGTTCTTTGTCTTAGGTTCCAGAGTTGTATAGATTGAGAATCCACACAATTGAGGAATCTTGAAGAAAATCATAGCTTAGAGAAACGAATCAAGAATAGATGACGTGTGAGGTGTTCATGTGTGTGAAGAATTGAAGAATAAACACCTTTGAAGATTTTCAGATAAACTCGAGAATCAAAGCGAGGAGTTAAAGGTAACATTTAATTACCCGAAGTGAAGAACACGACGAACTGGGAAGAACAGATGTGAAGTTCGTCAGTTCAGATCTTCCACGCCCTAACTTGGCGGAGGAAGACGTCTATGGCGGCGGCGGAGTGAATATTTTCGCGACCGGCGCGAGTACGACGGTGACGAGGTCGAGGCAGTGAAGCTCTTCCTCACCGGCGATGATGGAGTAGCGGCAGCGCTAGGGTTTGAGAAGCTCGAGCGGGAGAGAGAGAGGTCGAGCGGAGTAAAGGAAGTGAGGAAGGGGTGAGGGGGTATTTATAGTCGCAGTGAAAAACTATTTGCCCAAAGATTTAGGATGAATGTGCCCCTGACCCTTCTCATTCACGTGAAATGTGTCACCCACGTACTGTGAGGTGGCGATCGTGTAGGATCGTGGGTGAATAGATAAGTATATCGTGGGATGCGGAACGGTTTGAGCGGCAAAGCCGAAAATTCAGATAAGATAAGTTTTAAAGTTTCGTTCGCAATCTCTTTAGCTGTCAAGGACACAGTGAAGAATTTGAAACGAGTTCCAAATAGAACGCATATGAGGAATTTGTGAATAGACTGGGTTGAGTTTAGCATAGAGGGGGAAGGGTCCGATCACATTCACTTAGCAGAAGAAATCAACTTGAAGAAATAACAATAAGTGAATGTTGTAGAGGACTTAGAACTCATCTATATATATTCGAATGAAGAACAACACCGGAAAGAGTGAAGACAATGCAAAGTTGAAGAATTTGAAAAATTGAGGAATTTCAAAAGTGAAGATTCTCAACTTTGGTTGGTGGCGTAACCCACAGTATAAGAAAGCTGATTTCAGACACCACTTACAATTGTCGTAGGGCTCTGAGAATCAATTTCTTCATTAATTTCTTCACACTTAGAGGGTTAGTTGATACGTCTCCAACGTATCTATAATTTTTGATTGCTCCATGCTACTTTATCTACTGTTTTAGGCAATATTGGGCTTTATTATCCACTTTTATATTATTTTTGGGACTAACCTATTAACCGGAGGCCCAGCCCAAATTTGCTGTTTTATGCCTATTTCAGTGTTTCGAGGAAAAGGAATATCAGACCGAGTCAAAACGGAACGAAATCAACTGGAGAAATTAATTTTGGAAGGAAACCAATCAGATGGACTTGGAGTGCACGTCAGGGGATTCCCGGGCTGCCCACGAGGGTGGGGGGCGCCCCCCCTGGGCGCGCCCCCCTACCTCGTAAGCCCCCCCGGAGGTCCACCGACGTACCCCCTGCACCCATATATACCTACGTACCCTAAAACTTCCAGAACAGAAAATAGATCGGGAGTTCCGCCGCCGCAAGCCTCTGTAGCCACCAAAAACCAATCGGGACCCTATTCCGGCACCCTGCCGGAGGGGATCCCATCACCGGTGGCCATCTTCATCATCCCGGCGCTATCCATGACGAGGAGGGAGTAGTTCACCCTCGGGGCTGAGGGTATGTACCAGTAGCTATGTGTTTGATCTATCTCTCTCGTGTTCTCTCTCATGTTCCATCTATGGCATGATCTTGGTGTATCCCGAGCTTTGCTATTGTAGTTGGATCTTATGATGTTTCTCCCCCTCTACTCTCTTGTGATGAATTGAGTTTCCCCTTTTGAGTTATCTTATCGGATTGAGTCTTTATGAGAACACTTGATGTATGTCTTGTCGTGATTATCTGTGGTGACAATGGGATATCATGTACCACTTGATGTATGTTTTGGTGATCAACTTGCGGGTTTCGTGACATTGGGAACCTATGCATAGGGGTTGGCACACATTCTTGACTCTCCGATAGAAACTTTGGGGCACTCTTTGAAGTACTTTTATGTTGGTTGGATGAATCTGAGATTTTGTGATGCATATCGTATAATCATGCCCACGGATACTTGAGGTGACAATGGAGTATCTAGGTGACATTAGGGTTTTGGTTGATTTGTATCTTAAGGTGTTATTCTAGTACGAACTCTTTTATAGATTGATCTGAAAGAATAACTTTGAGGTGGTTTCGTACCCTACCATAATCTCTATGTTTGTTCTCCGCTATTAGTGGCTTTGGAGTGACTCTTTGTTGCATGTTGAGGGCTTTTTATATTATCTATCTATGTTATTATTGTTGAGAGAACTTGCACTAGCGAAAGTATGAACCCTAGGCCTTGTTTCCTATCATTGCAATACCGTTTACGCTCACTTTTACCTTTAGTTACCTTGCTGTTTTTATTATTTCAGATTACAAAAACCTATATCTACTATCCATTTTGCACTTGTATCACCATCTCTTCGCCGAACTAGTGCACCTATACAATTTACCATTGTATTGGGTGTGTTGGGGACACAAGAGACTTTTTGTTATTTGGTTGCAGGGTTGTTTGAGAGAGACCATCTTCATCCTACGCCTCCTACGGATTGATAAACCTTAGGTCATCCACTTGAGGGAAATTTGCTACTGTCCTACAAACCTGTGCACTTGTAGGCCCAACAATGTCTACAAGAAGAAGGTTGTGTAGTAGACATCAAGCTCTTTTCTGGCATCGTTGCCGGGGAGGTTAGCACTTGAAGGTATATCTTTAGATCTTGCAATCGAATCTTTTTGTTTCTTGTTTTAGCACTAGTCTAGTTTATAAAAGAAAATAAAAAAAGGGAGTTAACTTTGTCTCATACGCTTCACCTTTTTAATATCTTTCGTGAGTATGATGGAAAGGATAATTGTGTGCAAGTGCTAGAAGAAGAAATCTCTAAATTGTTTGGCACTAAATCTTTGAATGATGAGCATTATTGCAATGTTGTTAGTATGAATTCCTTGAATATCCATGATGCTAATGATATGCAAAGCCACAAGCTTGGGGAAGCTATGTTTGCTGAAGATGATATTTTTTGTCCCCCAAGCTTTGATGAGCAAATTTACTATGATGAAAGCATGCCTCCTATCTATGATGATTATTGTGATGACACGTATGCTTTAAAGAATAATGATAATCATGAAACTTGTCATCTTGATCTTAATTTTAAAACATATGATAGTTATTTTGTTGAGTTTGCTCCCACTACTATTGATGAGAAGAATTTTGCTTATGTGGAGAGTAGTAAATTTTCTATGCTTGTAGGTCATGAAAAGAATGCTTTAGGTGCTGGTTATATTGTTGAATTCATTCTTGATGCTACTGAAAATTATTATGAGGGAGGAAAATATGCTTGTAGGAATTGCAATAATATCAAGTTTCCTCTCTATGTGCTTAAAATCTTGAAGCTATGCTTGTTTTACCTTCCTATGCTTGTTGATTATTGTTCCCATAAGTTGTTTGATCACAAAATCCTTATGCATAGGAAGTGGGTTAGGCTTAAATATGCTAGTCATATGTTTCATGATGCTCCCGTTATGTTTCAATTCCTATCTTCTATGTGAGCATCATTGAAATCATCATGCCTAGCTAGAAAGGCATTAAAGAAAAGCGCTTGTTGGGAGACAACCCAATACTTATCCTTACTGTTTTTGTGTGTTCACATGATTATGCTACTGTAGTAATCATGTTTTATAGCTTTTGTTTCAATAAAGTGCCAAGTAAGACCTTTAGGATGGCTTACGGTGATAGTTGTGTTGATCCTGTTGAAAATCAGAAACTTTTGCACCCAGTAAATTAGTTTTGTTAATTCACAGAAACGTGCTTCTGATCTGATTATTTTTGCTATGGATTAGTACACGGATTTATTAGGACTTCCTAATTTGGTAGGATTTTTGGAGCTCCAGAAGTATACGTTTGATACAGATTACTACAGACTGTTCTGTTTTTGACAGATTCTGTTTTCTTTGTGTTGTTTGCTTATTTTGATGAATCTATGAGTAGTATCGGAGGGTATGAGCCATAGATAAGTTGGAGTACAGTAGATATTACACCAATATGAATTTAGAATGAGTTCATTACAGTACGTAAGTGGTTGTTTTATTATACTAACGGAGCTTACGAGTTTTCTGTTGAGTTTTGTGTTGTGAAGTTTTCAAGTTTTGGGTAAGGATTCGATGGACTATGGAATGAGGAGTGGCAAGAGCCTAAGCTTGGGGATGCCCAAGGCACCCTATCGGTGTCAAAACCGGCGGATCTTGGGTAGGGGGTCCCGAACTGTGCGTCTAGGTGGATGGTAACAGGAGACAAGGGACACGATGTTTTTACCCAGGTTCGGGCCCTCTCGATGGAGGTAAAACCCTACTCCTGCTTGATTTATATTGATGATATGGGTAGTACAAGAGTAGATCTACCGCGAGATCAGAGAGGCTAAACCCTAGAAGCTAGCCTATGGTATGATTGTTGTTCGTCCTACGGACTAAAACCCTCCGGTTTATATAGGCACCGAAGAGGATTAGGGTTACACAGAGTCGGTTACAATGGTAGGAGATCTACACATCCGTATCGCCAAGCTTGCCTTCCACACCAAGGAAAGTCCCATCCGGACACGGGACGAAGTCTTCAATCTTGTATCTTCATAGTCCAGGAGTCCAGCCAAAGGCTATAGTCCGGCCATCCGGACACCCCCTAATCCAGGACTCCCTCAGTAGCCCCTGAACCAGGCTTCAATGACGATGAGTCCGGCGCGCATATTGTCTTCGGCATTGCAAGGTGGGTTCCTCCTCCGAATACTTCATAGAAGATTTTGAACACAAGGATAGTGTCCGGCTCTGCAAAATAAGTTCCACATACCACCATAGAGAGAATAATATTTACACAAATTCAATCTGCTGACGTATTCCGCGACGTGACATCACACCACGGCTAAGCCTTTATTCGAATCGTTTTTACTGTCCCACCTCAACGTGTTTAGCGAGGCGGTTTCCTTGGCACGTCTTGTCAAAGCAGAGATCGTGTCCCCTTATTCCGGGATTCTCATCAATACGGGCGTGGGTAACCCATTGATTACGGCGCTTGGGAGATAAGCGGGTTTTACCAGGCTGGTGGGGACGCATAGCTTCGTCCATCCATATAAGGGGATAAGGATCCACCTTTTTACCTATGCCTTCTTCCTCCTTTGCTCATCCATTTCCGTGCACTCGAGCTCCAGCGCCCAAGTCCGCACATCCCACCTCAACCTTCTCCAGCCATGTCCGGAGCGAGAGGCAAGTGGATGGCCTCCTCCGTCATGGAGGGGCACATCAAAAAGCTGCGGAAGGCCGGATACTTGTCCAACGACATCGCGCATCGGCTCCCTGACAAGGGGCAGCTCATCCCCACCCCCAGGCCCCATGAGAGGGTGGTGTTCCTCACCCACTTCCTCCGCGGACTAGGTTTTCCACTTCACCCATTTGTCCGGGGGCTCATGTTCTACTACAGCCTGGATTTCCACGATCTGGCCCCGAATTTCATCCTCAACATCTCGGCGTTCATTGTCGTGTGCGAGGCCTTCCTCTGCATCCAGCCCCACTTCGACTTATGGCTGAAGACCTTCAATGTCAAGTCGAAGGTAGTGGGCGGCCGCCAAGCAGAGTGCGGAGGTGCCATGGTGGGCAAGATGGCCAACGTCCTATGGCTCGAGGGCTCCTTTGTGGAGACCATAAAGGAGTGGCAATCGGGGTGGTTCTACATCACCGAGCCACGCGACCCTAAATGGGCAGCGGCCCCCGAATTCTGATCTGGCTTCCCTACACGGCTCACCTCCTAGAAAGAGACGGGCTGGACGTGGGGTAATTCGGAAGAGCTGACCGGACTTCACTCCTGCGTCCAAAGCCTGGTGAACAAGAAGCTCAAGCTTGTCAACATAGTCCACGTCATGCTCAGCCGTCGGATCCTCCCGTGCCAACAACGGGCCTTCAGCTTGTGGGAGTTTGATCCAGCATAGCACCAAACCTTGAGCAGGCTCTTCGACACTACGTACGAAGATGCCTGGAAGGTGTTGTTTAAGGGCGCCGAGGCTCCCGCATCCGCTACCGAAGATCACGGATTCAGCTCGCAGCGTCAAGCCAGCGAGGTAAGCTACTTTACCCTTTATGGGACTCTTGTTTTCCATAGTTTGACTCTATGCGAGATCTAAACTCCCTTACCTTTGACAGGACTGGCAAAAGACGTCCGGGCAGGTTAACTATCCAGCTCCTTTGCCAGAAGACCCAGCGGATGCCCGATTGACGGGGCTGCTAGTTCCGGCACCTCACGTGGTGCCGGAGAAGAAGGCCAAGAAGAAGGCCACGGGAACTCGAAGGAGTTCCCGGCGCCAGGTGTTGTCGGAATCATCGTCCGATGACTCCGAGGCGGACTCCTCCCGCGAAGACGAGGAGGAGGAAAAGGAGGCCTCTCCTCCAGCGGGGGGAGAGAAGAAAAGGAAGGCCGCCCAACTGGGGAGGCCGGAGGGTCCAAGAAGGGAAGGACCCTTCCTCCGGACTACTCCACCAACGCCGACGACAGCGAAGAGGAGTGGCCACCGAGGGCTAAGCCCCTGGCGAAATTGTAAGTGTCCGGATACCAGAATAACTCATTGCGTTTCATTTGTCGCACAGAATCTCCTAACGCCGAATATAACCTTGCAGCCCGCCCAAGGACGGGCTCGACGCTTCAACGAGCGGCTCCCTGGATTCATCGGACGTGAATAGCACCTCACTTCCAGCTGCCTCCTCTCCTCGTTTGCGGATGACGCCGAGGTGGGGTCCCAAAAGGGGCCCAGCCAGGAGGAGGTGGTCCAGGAGGCGTCGCAAGGCAACCTCTCGGACTCCAGGCGCAAGGGGGATAAAACCCCAAAGGGCTCTAAGTCCGGTCCTGGGCCGGACTCCACACCGGAACCTTCAGTGGTTCCGGAGTCCGGCAGGCGGCCCCTTCGTGAGAAGGGCGAGACTGCAACACCGGTGACCTCCGTCCAACCGGAGGCACCGGATAATTTGCTGGAGGCACTTAACGGCGCCTCCATCAACGAGGAGCACCGCACTGTTATGAGTGTGGTGATCCAGAAAGTTCAGTCCGCCAAGAGCGGGCTGACTGAAGCCTGTGCCAGCCTTCTAACAGGCTTTGAGGTATGTATTTAAGATATGTAAAAATATTACCGCATAGACAGTAGCCCCTGATGCTCAGTTTGGTGTTCGGAAAGAAAAGCCGAACTGAGGATCTAAAAAGATGTACGCAGGAGTGTAACATAAGTATGTCAATATGGGAATGCAGGCTGCGCTGCTGACCTCTGCCGCACTGACTGCGGAGGTCAATGCATTGAAGCAGAGCCTTGAGCGGTCCAAGAACAAGCTCGGCCTTGCCAAAAAGCAGCTCGGGGACAAGGAAGGTAAGTAATACCTTATGGAAGTATATAAAAGATGTGGTTGCAAGAAATAACAGGAATAATGTGAGAATTGCAGGGGCCACGAACGAGGTGGCGACCCTGAAGGAAGCGGTGTCCAAGGCCGAAAGCAATGTGGCCGTGGAGCGCGCTGAGCGAGAGAAGCAGGAGGCATGGGTGGAGGAGGTTCGGCAAGAGCTCCAGGCTCTCGTGGAAAAACATGAGGGTTTGGAGCATGACTCAAAGACTCGAGAGTCCGAGCTTGCCTCGGCCCTTGAGAGCGCCAAAGCCGCTAAGGCCGAAGCCCAAAAAGCCCTCCAGGAAATTGAGGCAATGAAGAAGATAGCGGCGGGTAAGGCATTCTTCATGCAAAGCAAGCACGTGAAAGTGAATTACTTGTTACTTACCAGAATCCGGAGCTCTCCAGGAGCATTCACAGATCTGCCCCGCAGTGTGTCCAACGCTGCCGCATTCTATCGGGCCGAGGAGGGGAGCTCGACGTAGAAGGTGTTCTGGTCTTAGTATGCTGAGGCCGGACACCCGGTGCCCTTGAGCGACCAGCTGAAACAGCTGGTCGAGCTCCATAAGGTGGCCGAACAGGCCATGAAGGGCCTCATAGTTCGGCTGTGGCCTAAGGAAGCCATGCCTGGGAGCTACTTCAGGCTGGTGAGGCGGTTGGTGGACGCCTGTCCATGGATTGAAGTCGTCAAGCGCTCTGTCTATATCGAAGGTGCCCGTAGGGCCCTTGCCCGTGCTAAAGTGCACTGGGGCAAGATGGACGCTGAGAAGCTTGTGACGGACGCTCCACCGCCGGGCAGGGAGTATCGCAAGCCCGAGATGTATTATGAGGGCGTCCTGAAGGGTGCCCGCCTTATAGCGGGTGAATGCTCCAAAGATGTAATTTTTGAGTAAACTCGCATTTGTTATCCTGTACGCTTGAAAACTTGTTCACATGCGCTAAGCAAGGCTTGTGAATTTCAAATATTACCTTCTGTGCGGCCGTTTAGTAAATTTGAGAGATGGCGAGTCGTCGGCTTCTGCCCCCATGCCACGAGTGCTCGGGTGTTCGGGATAAACTTGAGCGCTCTTTTTCCCATTCTTGGGTACTTCGAGGGAGGTGCTCAACGCAACAAACAAGGCAACCGGACTATAATGCTTGAACACTCTCACTTAGCCATAGAATTCTATAATTTTAAATTTCGGCGAAGCCCCTAGTATTCGGAAGACCGAATTCGGGGTGCTATCCACGCCTAGGCCGGACAAAGCCGACTCCTTGCTCTAAGCGGCATAAGTATTTAGGGACTCGAAAACCTCTCGAACAGCGACCGGTTCTTGCCCTATCATGATAGTCAATTTTAGCTTTCTCCACTGAGGTGCTTAACCCATCTCAACCGGGCCACAATCACAGTGGTTCTCCCAGCGCTACCTTAGCCGATATAACGGAACGTAAGGTACCAAAACATGGGAGCCGGGCAAACCCAACTATTGACCCAAGACATGATTTGGAGCCGATGCATATAATGCTATAAGTTCGGGGTGCCGCACTTGTGAAAGTGTTCGGACTTATCACACCATATTTTGGGGTACTTAAGCCCCTGGTGTATTTGGCCGTACCAAAGTGTACGGGTGCAACATGTCATAAGTGAACATATATAGATAAAAAAAGAGGAATGCAATAATAGGCAGAAGCTATGTATTGTTTATTCAAAAGGCTGCGGTAAAAGCAGAATGATACAAATAGTGCGATAAGCAATGGATGGGACTATTTGACCTGTCCCCCTCCAGGGGCGAGCTGCGGGATTATATGTGAAACAAGTATACTGCTCATTATAGAGACCACCTGGACAATCGACGTAGCTTTCTGCTTCTCTGGCTGTTGCATCGTGTGTTCGGCGATTCTACTGTCGGATAGGGCTTCTTGAGAAAGGAGTCCTGAAAGTAAGAGAAAAAAGAATGACACAATCGGGAGCCCCTGGTGCGGTTGAGCCGCATTCTGGGCCTGCCGTGGTCGTGCCCCTCCTCCTATGCCCATGGTATTTCCAGAGCGTAATTATATACGCGTAGTACTGGTTTCGCAATTTCGCGAGGGTTGGGGTTGGGGCCGCATTGCTACGCATGCTCGGGACATGCCAGGCGGTCTTGTTGTAGGTTACTCTGGGCGTGCTTGACGGTGTCCGGACGTTTAATAGCCGGACTCTAGAATTGCCTTGAGAGGCTGCTTTGTACTTCCGCCGCAAGGGCCGCCGTATGCTCCTCCGTTCGGAGAGAGCATTCAGTGTTTCCGTTGACCGTAATGACTCCTCGAGGGCCTGGCATCTTGAGCTTGAAATATGCGTAGTGCGGCACCGCATTGAACTTTGCAAATGTGGTTCGTCTGAGCAGTGCGTGATAGCCACTGCGGAACGGGACTATGTCGAAGATTAACTCCTCGCTTCGGAAGTTATCCGGGGATCCGAAGACCACTTCAAGTGTAATTGAGCCTATACAGTTGGCCTCTACACCTGGTATGATGCCTTTAAAGGTCGTCTTTGTGGGTTTAATCCTTGAGGGGTCTATGCCCATTTTGTGCACTGTATCCTGATAAAGCAGGTTCAGGCTGCTGCCGCCGTCCATCAGGACTCTAGTGAGGTGAAACCCGTCAATGATTGGGTCTAGAACCAATGCGGCAAATCCGCCATGGCGGATGCTAGTGGGGTGGTCCCTTCGATCAAAAGTGATCGGGCAGGAGGACCACGGATTGAACTTTGGGGCGACTGGCTCCATCGCATATACATCCCTTAGTGCACGCTTCCGCTCCCTTTTGGGTATGTGGGTTGCGTATATCATGTTCACCGTCTGCACTTGTAGGGGGAAGCCCTTCTGTCCTCTATTGTTCGGCGGCCGGGGCTCCTCCTCATCGTTGCTATGCAGCCCCTTGTCATTGTTTTCGGCATTTAACTTGCCTGCCTACTTGAACACCCAACAATCCCTGTTGGTGTGGTTGGATGGTTTTTCGGGGGTGCCGTGTATCTGGCATGAGCGATCGAGTATTCAGTCCAAATTGGACGGGCCCGGAGTATTTCTTTTGAATGGCTTTTTCCGCTGACCGGGTTTAGAGCCTCTGAATCCGGCATTGACTGCCGTATCCTCGGCATTATCGCTATTAATGCGGCAATTGTGCTTGTTGCGACGCGACCTGCCGTTGCTGTCCTTGGAATCCAAATTGCCAGGGCTCTTGGTCATGTTGTTACTACGAGCTAGCCAGCTGTCCTCTCCCGCGCAAAAGCGGGTCATGAGTGTTGTGAGGGCTGCCATGGATTTTGGCTTTTCCTATCCTACGTGCCGGGCAAGCCACTCATCGCGGATGTTATGTTTGAAGGCTGCAAGGGCCTCTGCATTCGGAAAGTCGACGATTTGATTTTTCTTGGTTAGGAACCGTGTCGAGAATTGTCTGGCCAATTCCTCTGGCTGCTGGATTATGTGGCTTAGGTCATCGGCGTCTGGTGGTCGCACATAAGTGCCCTGGAAATTATCGAGGAATGCGGCTTCCAGGTCTTCCCAACAACCAATTGACTCTGCTGGCAAGCTATTAAGCCAATGCCGAGCTGGTCCTTTAAGCTTGAGTGGGAGGTATTTGATGGCGTGTAGGTTATCACCGCATGCCATGTGGATGTGAAGGAGATAGTCCTCGATCCAGACTGCAGGATCTGTTGTGCCATCGTATGATTCAATGTTTACGGGTTTGAAACCCTCAGGGATTTGATGATCCATCACCTCATCTGTGAAGCATAGTGGGTGTGTGGCGCCTCTGTATTGGGCTATATCACGACGTAGCTCAAATGAGCTTTGTCTACTGTGTCCGGCCCGGCCGGAATTGCCATATCCGGCGTGACGGTTATCATCACGTGTAGTGGGGCGCCCACGCGATCCGTAGATCGATCTTGTTTGCCTTGCCCTGTCCTCCAATATATCTCGCAGGTCTGGCGCACTTCCCCGTGCCTTGGTATTTTTTGAGCGGCGCCGGGGTGCGGCTTGAGTCGAGGACCGAGAGGCCTCTCTGTCGCGGCCACGAGGTGGCCGGTCGGTCGTATCATGCGCTAGTGATGTAGGTTTAGGTGCTTCCTCCTCTAATCGGGGTAGCAGCCTGCGTTTTGGGTAGCTCTTGGAGGGGCGTTCAAGTTCGTACTCTTCGGCCGCCAGGACTTCAGTCCATCTGTCGGCTAGCAAATCTTGGTAAGCTCTAAGTTGTTGCTGCTTTTTCCTGAGGCTGCTTGCCGTGGCCATAAGCCTGCGTTTGAAATGCTCCTGTTCGACGGGATCCTCAGGCACGACAAATTCGTCGTCGTCGAGGCTTGCCTCGTCTTCGGAGGGAGGCATGTAATTATCGTCCTCTACCTCTCTATCTGCCGCTCTCTCATGAGGGCTGGCTTCTCCATCCTCCTACGCTGAATCCTGCTAGAGGGGGTTGTCTTCGGCACTGTCCGGGGTGTTATTTTCTCCCGTGCCGGAATCACCGTTTTTGCTATGGCGGGATTTAGAGCGGCGCCGCTGACGCCGGCGCTTAGGCTGTTTCTTGGAGGGGTCATCCCCCGTTGTTCCATCGCCATTCCCATCTTTTGGGACATCCACCATGTATATGTCGTATGACGAGGTGGCCTTCCAGTGCCCTGTAGGCGCTGGTTCTTGGTCGTCTCCTGCATCGTCATCCATACAGTCCATGTCTTCAGAGTCGAAGTTGAGCATGTCGGTTAAATCATCGACAGTGGCTACGAAGTGGGTGGTGGGTGGGCTTTGAATTTCTTCATCGTTCACATCCCAACCTTCCTGACCATAATCCGGCCAGGGCTCTCCAGATAAAGAGAGAGACTTTAGCGAATTCAGGATGTCGCCAAAGGGCAAGTGCTAAAAGATGTCCGCGGCAATGAACTCCATGATCTGCACCCAATCGGATTTGATTGGCAGGGGCGTGGAAGGTTCGGAGTCCGGAGAGGAGTTCGGCACCTTGGAGTCATGAGATTCGCCAAGGACAGGGTTGGTGTTCGGCTCAATCGCCGTAGAGATAGCAGCCCCCGAGGCGGTGTCCAGCCACCCGTCCTCGATCGGCGCAGTCGGCTCTGAGCTAAGGGTCGGAGCGGACACTTGTGCGGCCTTGAGGGCACTATCCGGCGGCAGAGCTAGATCATGCCTATTGTGACAGTGCAGCGCGCTTGGCTGTGGCTCGAACCCGTCAAAGATCAAGTCTCCATGGACGTCAGTCGTATAGTTCAAACTTCCAAATCTGACCTAATGGCCAGGGGCGTAGCTTTCAATCTGCTCCAGATGGCCAAGCGAATTGGCCCGCAGTGCAAAGCCGCCAAATACGAAGATCTGTCCGGGGAGAAAAGTCTCACCCTGGACCGCATCGTTGTTGATGATCGGAGGAGCCATCGGGCCTAAAGATGACGACACAGAGGAACTCCCAATGAAAGCACCAATGTCGGTGTCAAAACCGGCGGATCTCGGGTAGGGAGTCCCGAATTGTGCGTCTAGGCGGATGGTAACAGGAGACAAGGGACACGATGTTTTTACCCAGGTTCGGGCCCTCTCGATGGAGGTAAAACCCTACCCCTGCTTGATTAATATTGATGATATGGGTAGTACAAGAGTAGATCTACCGCGAGATCAGAGAGGCTAAACCCTAGAAGCTAGCCTATGGTATGATTGTTGTTCGTCCTACGGACTAAAACCCTCCGGTTTATATAGGCACCGAAGAGGGTTAGGGTTACACAGAGTCGGTTACAATGGTCGGAGATCCACACATCCGTATCGCCAAGCTTGCCTTCCACGCCAAGGAAAGTCCCATCCGGACACGGGACGAGGTCTTCAATCTTGTATCTTCATAGTCCAGGAGTCCGGCCAAAGGCTATAGTCCGGCCATCCGGACACCCCCTAATCCAGGACTCCCTCACACCCCAAGTTAATATTCAAAGGACAACCAAGAGCCTAGGCTTGGGGATGCCCCGGAAGGCATCCCCTCTTTCGTCTTCGTGCATCGGTAACTTTACTTGGAGCTATATTTTTATTCACCACATGATATGTGTTTTGCTTGGAGCGTCATTTTCTTTTGTTAGTTTTTGCTTGCTGTTAGTTAGAATAGTGTTTTGCATCTTTAGTTTCAATAAAAAAGTCAAAGATAGCCTTTGCCATGCTTATTTTGCTAGTATACATGTTGCTGTTTGAAAACAGAAAGTTTACCGCTGTTGCAAAAATTCCTTAGAAAAGTCAGAGAGTGGTATAATGTTGAATCCTTTTTTATAATGATATCTGATAAATTTATTACAGTGGGAATTTTAGTTCATAATTTTTGGAGTCAGGGAAGTATTGATACTCTTGCATTCTTTACAGACTATACTGTTTTGGCAGATTGCTGTTATGGTTGCATTGTTTGCATATGTTTGCTTGTTTAATGATTCTATTTGAGGATAGGAGTATTAAATATGCAGAGGCATTTAGTATGCAATGTTGAATAATAATTTTAGTGATTTGTTACAGTAGAAAATGATAAGGTTTTGCATTGGTTTATACTAACCTATCTCACGAGTTCTTGTTGAGTTTGTTGTGAATGAAGCTTTTGGTAAAAAGAGAAACCATGATATGAGAGGAATTAAGGAGACACAAAAGCTCAAGCTTGGGGATGCCCAAGGCACCCCAAGATAATATTTCAAGAAGTCTCAAGCATCTAAGCTTGGGGATGCGCCGGTAGGCATCCCACCTTTCCTCTTCAACAACTATCGGTTAGTATCGGTTGAGCCTAAGTTTTTGCTTCTTCACATGAGTTGTGCTATCCTTGCAATGTAGTTTTCTTTAGCTTTGCTTGCTGTTTTAATAAAGTATCAAGATCTGAAATTCTTTAATGAGAGAGAGCCTTACATGAATTGGAATTTGTTAGAATACTCTTTGTGCTTCACTTATATCTTTTGAGCTTGATAGTTTTTGCTCTAGTGCTTCACTTATATCTTTCAGAGCATGGTGGTAGTTTTATTTTGAAGAAATAGATGAACTCTCATGCTTCACTTATATTATTTTGAGAGTCTTTAATAGCATGGTAATTTGCTTAATGTTAATATACTTGGTGTTCAAGATATGTGAAACTTTCTTTTGAGTGCGTTGAATACTAAGATAAGTTTGATGCTTGATAATTGTTTTGAGATGTGGAGGTAATAATATCAAAGTCATGCTAGTTGGGTGATTATGAATTTGAGAAATACTTGTGTTGAAGTTTGCAAGTCCCGTAGCATGCACGTATGGTTAAAGTTGTGTAACAAATTTGAAACATGAAGTGTACCTGGCTTGTGCATCCTTATGAGTGGCGGTCGGGGACGAGCGATGGTCTTTTCCTACCAATCTATCCCCCTAGGAGCATGCGCGTAGTACTTGAATTTTTGATGACTTCTAAATTTTTGCAATAAGTATATGAGTTCTTTTGACTAATGTTGAGTCCATGGATTATACGCACTCTCACCTTTCCGCCTTTGCTAGCCTCTTCGGTATCGTGCATTGCCCTTTCTCACCTTGAGAGTTGGTGCAAACTTCGCCGGTGCATCCAAACCCCGTGATACGATATGCTCTATCACACATAAACCTCCTTATATCTTCCTCAAAACAGCCACCGTACCTACCTATTATGGCATTTCCATAGCCATTCCGAGATATATTGCCATGCAACTTCCATCATCATCATCATGACATACATTACTTTTGTCATATTGCCATTGCATGATCTTGTAGTTGACATCGTATTTGTGGCAAAGCCACCATGCATTATTTTCCATACATGTCACTCTTGATTCATCGCACCATCCCGGTACACCGCCGGAGGCATTCATATAGAGTCATATCTTGTTGTAGTTTCGAGTTGTAATCCTTATGTTGTAATCAAAGTGTGATGATCATCATTATTAAAGCATTGCCTAAAAAAAGAGAGAGAGAAAGGCCAAAAAAAAGAAAATAAAAAAAGAAAATAAAAAAGGGCAATGCTACTATCTCTTTTTCCACAATTGTGCTTCAAAGTAGCACCTTGTTCTTCATGTAGTGAGTCTCATAAGTTGTCTTTTTATACTAGTGGGAATTTTTCATTATAGAACTTGGCTTGTATATTCCTACGATGGGCTTCCTCAAATGCCCTAGGTCTTCATGAGCAAGCGAGTTGGATGCACACCCACTAGTTTTCTTTTGTTGAGCATTCATAGCTCTAGTGCATCCATTGCATGGCAATCCCTACTCCTCATGTTGACATCAATTGATGGGCATCTCCATAGCCCGTTTGTTAGCCTCGTCAATGTGAGACTTTCTCCTTTTTTGTCTTCTCCACACAATCCCCATCATCATATTCTATTCCACCCATAGTGCTCCATGGCTCACGCTCATGTATTGCGTGAAAGTTGAAAGAGTTTGAAATTATTTAAGTATGAAACAATTGCTTGGCTTGTCATCGGGGGTATAGAAGTTGGGAACATCTTTGTGTGATGAAAATGAAGCATAGCCTAACTATATGATTTTGTAGGGATGAACTTTCTTTTGCCATGTTATTTTGAGAAGACATGATTGCTTTGATTAGTATGCTTGAAGTGTTATTATTTTTGTGTCAATATGAACTTTTGTCTTGAATCTTCCGGATCTGAATATTCATATCACAATTAAGAAGATTTACATTGAAATTTTGCCAAAGTATCACTCCGCATCAAAAATTCTTTTTTATCATTTACCTACTCGAGGATGAGTGGGAATTAAGCTTGGGGATGCTTGATACGTCTCCAACGTATCTATAATTTTTGATTGCTCCATGCTACTTTATCTACTGTTTTAGGCAATATTGGGCTTTATTATCCACATTTATATTATTTTTGGGACTAACCTATTAACTGGAGGCCCAGCCCAGATTTGTTGTTTTATGCCTATTTCAGTGTTTCGAGGAAAAGGAATATTAGACGGAGTCAAAACGGAACGAAATCAACTGGAGAAGTTAATTTTGGAAGGAAACCAATCAGATGGACTTGGAGTGCACGTCAGGGGATTCCCGGGCTGCCCACGAGGGTGGGGGCGCCCCCCTGGGCACGCCCCCTACCTCGTGAGCCCCCCGGAGGTCCACCGACGTACCCCCTGCACCCATATATACCTACGTACCCTAAAACTTCCAGAACAAAAAATAGATCAGGAGTTCCGCCGCCGCATGCCTCTGTAGCCACCAAAAACGAATCGGGACCCTGTTCCGGCACCCTGCCGGAGGGGGATTCCATCACCGGTGGCCATCTTCATCATCCCGGTGCTATCCATGACGAGGAGGGAGTAGTTCACCCTCGGGGCTGAGGGTATGTACCAGTAGCTATGTGTTTGATCTCTCTCTCTCATGTTCTCTCTCGTGTTCCATCTATGGCACGATCTTGATGTATCCCGAGCTTTGCTATTGTAGTTGGATCTTATGATGTTTCTCCCCCTCTATTCTCTTGTGATGAATTGAGTTTCCCCTTTTGAGTTATCTTATCGGATTGAGTCTTTATGAGAACACTTGATGTATGTCTTGTCGTGATTATCTATGGTGACAATGGGATATCATGTGCCATTTGATGTATTTTTTGGTGATCAACTTGCGGGTTTCGTGACATTGGGAACCTATGCATAGGGGTTGGCACACGTTCTTGACTCTCCGATAGAAACTTTGGGGCACTCTTTGAAGTACTTTTATGTTGGTTGGATGAATCTGAGATTTTGTGATGCATATCATATAATCATGCCCACGTGACAATGGAGTATCTAGGTGACATTAGGGTTTTGGTTGATTTGTATCTTAAGGTGTTATTCTAGTACGAACTCTTTTATAGATTGATCCAAAAGAATAACTTTGAGGTGGTTTCGTACCCTACTGTGATGCCCGGGTAATCAAGCTATAGTAACCCTGCGCTAATGATGCCACGTCACCTTGGTTACTGTTGGTAAACTCGTGTTAGTTCAAAACGATTCAAATTCAAATTTAAAATATAGGCAAACAACAAAAGTTTTCAAATAATAAAACTAAAATGTTCTGGTTGTGCCAAATAATGCGTAGGTAATTATGGTGGAGAAACCACACTTTTATAAAATATTTAAATACTATAAGATGAATAAAACTATAGATAAAACAATTAATTAAATGCCTTTTTTATTATTTAAAATACTAAACTGTTTTGTTTTGGGTAAAACTTTTTATGACAGTGAGTTTAGTGGCAATGCTAAAATTAGGAGTTGAAATTATATTTTCACAAAATTAAAATAGATTGAAAAGCCAAAAGAAAACAGAAAATAAAAAACTAAATAAAAGGGAAAAAACAAAGCTAACAAAAATAAAAATAAAAGAGGAAGCACCCCCTCCCCCCTCGGCTCCGGCCCAGCTGGCCTGCCCAACTGGGCCAAGGCCCACCCCCACTCCCTTATACCCACTCCTCCCGTAACCTAATCCACCCACCGACACCCGCTCCCCCCACTCGTGCCCCCACTCTCCCTCTCCCGATCCAATCTGGATCAGGGAGAAACCCCCACGATCCCCACGCTCCTCTCCTCCTACCCCCGATCCAGATCGGGATCGTGGCACTCGCCTCCGCCGCCGCCGCCCGGTGCTGCCCCGGCCCCGTCACCGACCACCGCCACTCACCGGACGCCTCCCCGCTCCTCCCTCAGCCCCAGATTGCATCGGGGATTCGACCCCATCGCGCCTGGCTCCTCCTTGCCAGAGCCCTGCCGCCCGCCATGCCGTCTCCATCGCCTGCACCTCGACGTCGCCCCGGATTGCCTCGACATCGTCGGTGCTGCCTTCCTGGACGACCTCGACCTCGTCGCCGTCGTCCGTCTACCTCAGGCCCTCCCCGAGCATGCGATTGCACAACGACAGGCTCGATGTGAGCCTCTTCCCCTCCCCTCTCGCGCCTTGGTCGCGCTCGCCACGACCCACGTCCACCTACACGCGTGTGCCACCCCCCCCCTACGCGGCTGCTTACTTCTACTGTCACCGTTGCCGAAGCCCACCCCCCTCGACGTCGATTGCTGTGCCCTACGGCGTCCAACGCTCGCCGTCGACCATGGCGCCCCGAACTCCTTTTGTCGCCTGAGGCTCGCCGCCCGCCTTGCTGGCTTGCCCCGCTTCGGTGCCGCCGGCGCTGCCATGCTGCTGCTCCTTTCCTCGTCGGCTGCCGCAGCTAGCTGCGGTGGCCGCCGGCGCCCCGCTGCATCGCAGATGGCCTGGGCGAGCACCCTGCTGGGCTGGCGCCCACGCGCCCTGCGCCTGTAACCCACTAGCACCGGCGCCCGCTAGTCCCCTACCTATGACAAGGGGGCCCTGCCCCAGAAGATTTAAAAAAAGGATTAAAATAATAATAATAATAAATTCAATTAATTAATTAGTTAATTAACTAAATTAATTAACTTAATTAATCCTGTTTAGTTAACCTAATTAACTGTTGTTAGTTAATCAGACGGTAATTAGATTAGTTAAATCCTAATTGGAGTAAACAGAGTATGACATGCACGACCTACACGTCAGATTGACCCAGTCAACGTCCTGTTGACTGCTGACGTCATGTTGGTGTCATGATGATGTCAGCATACCCTATTCTGGATAATGTTAGAAATAAATAATTAAATAAATTCTAAAATGATTAAATCTTTTAAAATTAGTATAAAATAAATCGTAGCTCGGATGGAAAAACTTTGTACATGAAAGTTGCTCAGAACAACGAGACGAATCCAGATACGCAGCCCATTCATCCGCCACACATCCCTAGCAAAGCAAACACGCAACTTTCCCCCTCCGGTTCATCAGTCCGAAAACACGAAACACCGGGAATACTTTCCCGGATGTTTTCCCCCTTCATCGGTATCACCTACTACCGCGATTGGGCACACCTAGCATCGTTACTTGTCATGTCATGCATCGATATGCATCTGTTTGCATGGTATTCATTGTTTCTTCCCCCTCTTCTCTCCGGTAGACTACGAGACCGACGCTGCTGCTGCCCAGTTCGACTACAGAGTTGACGACCCCTCCTTCTTGCCAGAGCAACCAGGCAAGCCCCCCCCCCCCTTGATCACCAGATATCACCTATTCTTCTCTATACTGCTTGCATTAGAGTAGTGTAGCATGTTACTGTTCGGTTACTCCTATTATGTTGCATAGCCTGTCATTGTTGCTACAGTCATTGATACCCTACCCGCAATCCTAAATGCTTAGTATAGGACGCTAGTTTATCATCATTGACCCTACATTCTTGTCAGTCTGCCTTGCTATACTATTGGGCCGTGATCACTCAGGAGGTGATCACGGGTATATACTATACATATATACATACTACAGATGGTGACTAAAGTCGGGTCGGCTCGAGGAGTACCCGCGAGTGATTCACAGATTGGGGGCTGAAAGGACCTTTGTCTCGACGGCCCTCTGTGTGGATCTTTGTGACGGAGCGACAGGGCAGGTTGAGACCACCTAGGCGAGAGGTGGGTCTGGCCCTGGTCAGCGTTTGCGGTTGCTTCATAATAACACGCTTAACGAGATCTTAGTATTTGATCTGAGTCTGGCCACTGGCCTATACGCACTAACCAACTACGCGGGAAAGATATGGGCACTCGACGTCGTGGTATCAGCCAAAACCTTCATGACATCAGCGACTGAGCGGCGCGCGCCGGGTTGGACTGCGTAACGCGACTTCCTTTGTAATGGAGGTTGCTAGGTCTGCTCACCGGCCGCGTACGCAACATGCAGGTGTGCAATGGGCGATGGGCCCAGACCCCTGCGTGCATAGGATTTAGACCGGCGTGCTGACCTCTCTATTGTAACTAGGTGGGGCTGCGACGTGTTGATCTTCTGAGGCCGGGCATGACCCAGGAAAGTGTGTCCGGCCAAATGGGATCGAGTGTGTTGGGTTATGTGGTGCACCTCTGCAGGGAAGTTAATCTATTCGAATAGCCGTGTCCCTCGGTAAAAGGACGACCCGGAGTTGTACCTTGACCTTATGACAACTAGAACCGGATACTTAATAAAACACACCCAGACAAGTTCCACAGACAACCCGGTGATCGCTTTTCCCTAGGGCGGCGAGGGGAGGATTATGCTATGCGTTGCTACTTGGAGGACTTCACTCTACTCTCTTCTACATGCTGCAAGACGGAGGCTGCCAGAAGCGTAGTCTTCGATAGGACTAGCTATCCCCCTCTTATTCTGGCATTCTGCAGTTCAGTCCACTGATATGGCCTCCTTACACATATACCCTTGCATATGTAGTGTAGCTCCTTGCTTGCGAGTACTTTGGATGAGTACTCACGGTTGCTTTGCTCCCCCTTTCCCCCGTTTTCCTCTTCTTCTCGGATGCCGCAACCAGACGTTGGATCCCAGGAGCCAGACGCCACCGTCGATGACGACCACTACACTGGAGGTGCCTACTACTACGTGCAGGCTGCTGACAACAACCAGGAGTAGTTTAGGAGGATCCCAGGCAGGAGGCCTGCGCCTCTTTCGATCTGTATCCCAGTTTGTGCTAGCCTTCTTAAGGCAAACTTGTTTAACTTATATCTGTACTCAGATATTGTTGCTTCCGCTGACTCGTCTATGATCGAGCACTTGTATTCGAGCCCTCGAGGCCCCTGGCTTGTAATATGTTGCTTGTATGACTTATTTATGTTTTTAGAGTTGTGTTGTGATATCTTCCCGTGAGTCCCTGATCTTGATCGTACACGTTTGCGTGCATGATTAGTGTACGATTGAATCGGGGGCGTCACAAGTTGGTATCAGAGCTGACTGCCTGTAGGAATCCCCCTTCCGCACTTTTTGGCCGAAGTCGAGTCTAGACATTACAAAACTTTTACTAACATGGTTGTGTGCCTTACGGGCCCACGTCGCCATTGGGTGGTATTAGGATCTTTTATTCCTCTATCTATACTCTGGGACTCTGATCTCTCTTCTATTCGGGTTAAATGATTTTACTAAATCTGACTCTAGGTTCTCGTAACTACATCCTCCCGGAGAGCCCCTTATTACATTGATCGCCTGCTGCACAAGAAGGTTCCGAAGATGATATTCGTTGTTTTCCCGAGACGCTTGTGCTGACCGCTTTTGCAAATTCCCTACCACTATTATTTGTATGGATAACTGAACACACTTGCCTACATTCAATCCCATTGATCTTGTTATTACAAGATGCCCCGAACTGCTCTTCGTTGTTCCGAGAATCCTTTGAGCTTACTGCCCTGTAGTTCTTGCCTAATGAATACCCCCTACGGATAATTCCTTGCACTTATCGAGTATCCGCTCATCCCTAGTTGTTTAGGTGTTTCACAAAAGTCTTTGAAGTGCCATTCGACCTTCCGAAAACCCTGAGTAGCCTGTTGCTCTTGAAATTCTTGCTTGCTTGCATTCTGGTCAATACCATAAGTCTAGTAATCTTATTGGCATCTTTTGTGACTATCATTTTGCGTCCCTTGATTCAATATGTTGTGAATGCACGCAATCATTAGTTGATCCTTATAAATTATCTTTCCGGCTCAGATGTCTTTCGAACATGAGCTGGTTCTCAGCCAATCAGATTGCCATCAATTGTGCCCCTAAGTTTATTCAACTTATCCATCCTAGATCAGAGCGTTTGCTCCTGACCCCTTGATTTGAAAATCACAATTCCTTTGTTATTTAAACGTTGAATTATTCAGATGTTCTATAAACCGATGCATTTGCATTCTTTCTTCCTCTGATTGGGTATCGATACTCACATCAGCTCCATTATGGATCGCCATATCCACTGTTGGATTATTATCCAACAGTGTCCTTCATAATTAATCACCTTCTGAGTTCTTTCTCTGATACATAATGCCTTTGGTGAATTGTATCCTCTCCTTTTGCCAACCATGCTCTGCTTTCGAGCTGGTGATATTTACTCTTGAAGCTTGTAGTATATGTTCCTAAGAAGCCCCCTTGGGTTGAACCTATGCCTTTCCTAATCTGTGTGAACCCGAAAGTTATACGGTTTATACACTACTGCCGCTTCGTCAGATAACTTTTCAACACTACAACTTCGATAACGACAAGTGAATGGATGGTCATGCATTGGAGAAGTGGGAGTCGACCTTGAAATTTGTGTTCATGCCCATGGACATGATGTAGAACTTATCATGAAAGCTTCTCTTAAATTAAGTATTCCCTTGGTATAAGTTCATCTTATATCTGGGATCTGGCCTTTTGCAATCGTGGTTCCGACCATGTTCTCCTTTAAATATCATTTCTCGTGCAAGTTTAAGCACTTGACTTCTGCAGAGCAATACCCAATCCAACCTCTATTTTATTCTACCTTCGAGTATTACCCCCTGGTATCTCGAGCATATCAACCCATTGCACTTCATTCTATGAATTTCTGATGAAGTAGTACCCTTCCCCGTCATAGTGACTCCACGGGTTCTGGGTTGTCGTCAACCGAGAACATCGATAAGTGAATCAATTCCGCACTCTGATTCCATAACTCTAAGTATTTTTTGTTGCTTACGAGTTAATAATCATTTAAGTCAATCCTAGCCTGATCGGCTATATCATTAGCGTGCTAAATTTTAACTATGCTACCTGGTCCTTCCCGAAGCACAAATTTTGATGATGAGCTATGCTTACGTCCATTTTCCTCATCATATCATTTCACCTTAAACATCAAGCTTGATTTCAAGTTTGTGTCATACCCATGGTTCCAATAACCTTTTGCTTCATCATTCCCTTGACTTGATGTCATCGCCGATCGATTACATCTTCATGAAACTTCTCGACAAATGTGTCGTGATCATCATGACCGTTCTGAGCTCTTCCAGGATATCAATCGAACTCATGATGACAAATACCTTCCTTGCCCCTCGATGATTTATGTTATCATCGACAACATTATTGCCTTCCCTCCAATACAAACTTGCTCATGTTTTGTGTTGTACTTTGAGCTCCTTGCTATCCAGCTTATGCTGTGTTCTACCTTTGAGTATTACCACCTTTTATGTCAAGAATGTCGTGGGAATTTTACCACCTCTTATGCATTCTTGGTACAAGTGATACTTCCTGCCATCTCCATTCATTCCTTGGCCCCCGTGTTGTTTCTAATCGGAAAACCAACAATTGAACTATGATGTGTGAATTCAAAACTTCTAGTGGCCCTATTGCTTTCAAGTTAATGGTCAACCGATCGTTCTTACACTATTGGTTATTGGATCACCATTCTAACTTGATCATGCACCCTAAGCCCATATTTCGGGTGCAACTTTTAACCAATGTTTAAGTGTGTATGTTTTTCCTCGAGCACACATCATTATATCATTTGATATGACAAATGTTATCTTCTTGTTCACATAATTGTGGAAATCCATTTTTTTGGAAATCTCGATGATAAGTCGCTGAGTCCATCAACCGACTCCTCACCCTCCCCTTGGTTTAATGATGAACTCTTGTTTCGGAACTTGCTTCCATTGTACATTTCCCGAGAATCTTACCATATCATCTCGTTAATTTGTTTTGCACCTTCTCTTCTCGGGCATCCTGAGTCTGAGGTATCCTAACGCCAATCAGAACTGAATCTCGGTCAGATATGATGGTTGGAATATATTTCCAAGAGTTATAACATTGGTCTTTTATTTGACTCGGTAAGGTGATGTCATCCTAGCGCACCTGACCGGAGGACCTAGTGTTATAGTTTCCTTTTTAACAAGTTTAACCATTTTTCCATGAGGAAATTGATTGCCTTGTTTAATAAGTTTATCCTGATGGATCCTTTGTGTATCCAAAGTCCGACCTTTGCTTGAAGACCATGTCAATGCTATCTCGAAGCATGTCTGTGGCACTCGAATCTTCAATAAGAACATTTGAAGCACAACGCAAAAATTTCCTTATCAATTATCCAAACACTGTTGTATGGGTAATGCCATGAAATTTCTCTTCCCTACCCAAAGAGTTTTCTACATTATATCATGTCATGTATATCATGCTCTACTTGTCCTTGGGAAGGATATACCCTTGGAATATGTGTTTAAACACATTTTCCGTTCCATTGTTCTGTTTAATCTGATAATCATATTTTTCCTTTCCATTGTTTGGTTTAACCCTTCTTGTGATCTATATGATCTAAGCAGTAATATTCTCCTGCTTTTGTAAACACCTCAGTGTACAATTTTGTCAAAAAGACCCTGTTACTTTTGATTGATGACATTCCGACAACCACCAATGAACGAGAACTTTGCCAATTGGTTCGCCTCGTTCAACAAGTGGGAAAATTACTCTCTTCGTTCCCCGTCCTTGGTACCGACATTGTTGCCGGCATAGCTGAGAAGCTATTCACTAACATGTCTCCCTGTCGCGGCTGTGTAAGATGTCACCACCCTTCCTACTTTCAACCCATATGGTGGGCCCATAAACCACAGGTCCACTGGATCGAAACTTGACTCTTCTTTACAACCCGGATTCTAATGTATCCTTTGCACCTGGCTTCGTATGTGATTGATGAGCTCAATTATATACCATTATTCATCCTGGAATCAAACACCATGTTATTCTCGTTGTTCAAGCCCCCATTCCAGCTTCTGTCTAGGCATCGAATGATTGCCTACCCATTTGAAACTTTGGTACCATCATATATTGCACTTAACGAATTCACTGAAATACAACTCGTGGGGTACCTCGTGTATTTCCCATTGAGTTCACCATCTGATGCCCATCTTTGTGGAGATGCGTTCTTCTGGAGTATTTCCCCCTGGCCGCGTTCGTAGAATGATGGAGATCCTGAAGAAAGGATGACGACTTGATCATGGTGACTTGAAGCAGAGAAATGAAGACATCAACGAAAGGGATCAACCTCTTTGAAAGGGAAGCCAAGACCGAGAAGACTCGTTAGGTTTTTCGCTACCAGCACCTCCCCCCCCCTTACTCCACCACTTAAATCTCGGGACGAGATTTCTTGTAGTGGAGGAGAATTGTGACGCCCGGGTAATCAAGCTACAGTAACCTTGCGCTAATGATGCCACGTCACCTTGGTTACTGTTGGTAAACTTGTGTTAGTTCAAAATGATTCAAATTCAAATTTAAAATATAGGCAAACAACAAAAGTTTTCAAATAATAAAACTAAAATGTTCTGGTTGTGCCAAATAATGCGTAGGTAATTATGGTGGAGAAACCACACTTTTATAAAATATTTAAATACTATAAGATGAATAAAACTGTAGATAAAACAATTAATTAAATGCCTTTTTTATTATTTAAAATACTAAACTGTTTTGTTTTGGGTAAAACTTTTTATGACAGTGAGTTTAGTGGCAATGCTAAAATTAGGAGTTGAAATTATATGTTCACAAAATTAAAATAGATTGAAAAGTCAAAAGAAAACAGAAAATAAAAAAATAAATAAAAGGGAAAAAACAAAGCTAACAAAAATAAAAATAAAAGAGGAAGCACCCCCTCCCCGCTGGGCTCCGGCCTAGCTGGCCTGCCCAACTGGGCCAAGGCCCACCCCCACTCCCTTATACCCACTCCCCCCGTAACCTAATCCACCCACCGACACCCGCTCCCCCCACTCGTGCCCCCACTCTCCCTCTCCCGATCCAATCTGGATCGGGGAGAAACCCCCATGATCCCCACGCTCCTCTCCTCCTACCCCCGATCCAGATCGGGATCGTGGCACTCGCCTCCGCCGCCGCCGCCCGGTGCCGCCCCGGCCCTGTCCCCGACTACCGCCACTGGCCGGACGCCTCCCTGCTCCTCCCTCAGCCCCCAGATTGCATCGGGGATTCGACCCCATCGCGCTTGGCTCCTCCTTGCCAGAGCCCTGCCGCCCACCACGCCATCTCCATTGCCTGCACCTCGACGTCGCCCCGGACTGCCTCGACATCATCGGTGCCGCCTTGCTGGACGACCTCGACCTTGTCGCCATCATCCTCTACCTCAGGCCCTCCTCGAGCATGCGATTGCACAATGACAGGCTCAATGTGAGCCTCTTCCCCTCCCCTCTCGCGCCTTGGTCGCGCTCGCCACGACCCACGTCCACCTACACGAGCATGCCACCACCACCCCCTGCGCGGCTGCTCGCTTCTACTGTCACCGCTGCCGAAGCCCACCCCCCTCGACGCTGATTGCTGCGCCCTTGCGTCCGATGCTCGCCGTCGACCACGGCACCCCGAACTCCTTCTGTCGCCTGAGGCTCGTCGCCCGCCTTGCTGGCTTGCCCCGCTTCGGTGCCGCCGGCGCTGCCATGCTGCTGCTCCTTTCCTCTTCGGCTGCTGCAGCTGGCTGCGGTGGCCGCCGGTGCCCCGCTGCGTCGTAGATGGCCTGGCGAGCACCCTGCTGGGCTGGCGCCCACGCGCCCTGCGCCTGTAACCCACTAGCACCGGCGCCCGCTAGTCCCCTACCTATGACAAGGGGGCCCCGCCCCAGAAGATTTAAAAAAGGATTAAAAATAATAATAATAATAAATTCAATTAATTAATTAGTTAATTAACTAAATTAATTAACTTAATTAATCATGTTTAGTTAACCTAATTAACTGTTGTTAGTTAATCAGACGGTAATTAGATTAGTTAAATCCTAATTAGAGTAAATAGAGTATGACATGCAGGACCTACATGTCAGATTGACCCAGTCAACGCCCTGTTGACTGCTGACGTCATGCCGATGTCATGATGATGTCAGCATACCCTATTCTGGATAATGTTAGAATTAAATAATTAAATAAATTCTAAAAATGATTAAATCTTTTAAAATTAGTATAAAATAAACCGTAGCTCGGATGGAAAAACTTTGTACATGAAAGTTGCTCAGAACGACGAGACGAATTTGGAAATACAGCTCGTTCGTCCGCCACACATCCCTAGAAAAGAAAACACACAACTTTCCCCCTCCGGTTCATTTGTCCGAAAACGCGAAACACCGGGAATACTTTCCCGGATGTTTTCCCCCTTCGTCGGTATCACCTACTACCGCGATTGGGCACACCTAGCATCGTTACTTGTCATGTCATGCATAGATATGCATCTGTTTGCATGGTATTCATTGTTTCTTCCCCCTCTTCTCTCCGGTAGACTACGAGACCGACGCTGCTGCTGCCCAGTTCGACTACGGAGTTGACGACCCCTCCTTCTTGCCAGAGCAACCAGGCAAGGCCCCCCCCCCTGATCACTAGATATCGCCTATTCTTCTCTATACTGCTTGCATTAGAGTAGTGTAGCATGTTACTGTTCGGTTACTCCTATTCTGTTGCATAGCCTGTCATTGTTGCTACAGTCATTGATACCCTACCCGCAGTCCTAAATGCTTAGTATAGGACGCTAGTTTATCATCATTGACCCTACATTCTTGTCAGTCTGCCTTGCTATACTATTGGGCCGTGATCACTCGGGAGGTGATCATGGGTATATACTATACATATATACATACTACAGATGGTGACTAAAGTTGGGTCGGCTCGAGGAGTACCCGCGAGTGATTCACAGATTGGGGGCTGAAAGGACCTTTGTCTCGACGGCCCTCTGTGTGGATCTTTGTGGTGGAGCGACAGGGCAGGTTGAGACCACCTAGGCGAGAGGTGGGCCTGGCCCTGGTCGGCGTTCGCGGTTGCTTAATAATAACACGCTTAACGAGATCTTGGTATTTGATCTGAGTCTGGCCACTGGCCTATACGCACTAACCAACTACGCGGGAAAGATATGGGCACTCGATGTCGTGGTATCAGCCGAAGCCTTCGTGACGTCAGCGACTGAGCGGTGCGCGCCGGGTTGGACTGTGTAACGCGACTTCCTTTGTAGTGGAGGTTGCTAGGTCTGCTCACCGTCCACGTACGCAACATGCAGGTGTGCAATGGGCGATGGGCCCAGACCCCTACGCGCATAGGATTTAGACCGACGTGCTGACCTCTCTATTGTAACTAGGTGGGGCTGCGACGTGTTGATCTTCCAAGGCTGGGCATGACCCAAGAAAGTGTGTCCGGCCAAATGGGATCGAGCATGTTGGGTTATGTGGTGCACCCCTGCAGGGAAGTTAATCTATTCGAATAGTCGTGTCCCTCGATAAAAGGATGACCCAGAGTTGTACCTTGACCTTATGACAACTAGAACCAGATACTTAATAAAACACACCCAGACAAGTTCCACAGACAACCCGGTGATCGCTTTTCCACAGGGCGACGAGGGAAGGATCGCCGGGTAGGATTATGCTATGCGTTGCTACTTGGAGGACTTCACTCTACTCTCTTCTACATGCTGCAAGACGGAGGCTGCCAGAAGCATAGTCTTCGATAGGACTAGCTATCCCCCTATTATTCTGGCATTCTGCAGTTCAGTCCACTGATATGGCCTCCTTACACATATACCCATGCATATGTAGTGTAGCTCCTTGCTTGCGAGTACTTTGGATGAGTACTCACAGATGCTTTGCTCCCCCTTTCCCCCTGTTTTCCTCTTCTTCTCGGATGCCACAACCAGACGTTGGAGCCCAGGAGCCAGACGCCACCGTCGACGACGACCACTACACTGGAGGTGCCTACTACTACGTGCAGGCTGCTGACGACGACCAGGAGTAGTTTAGGAGGATCCCAGGCAGGAGGCTTGCGCCTCTTTCGATCTGTATCCCAGTTTGTGCTAGCCTTCTTAAGGCAAACTTGTTTAACTTATGTCTGTACTCAGATATTGTTGCTTCCGCTGACTCGTCTATGATCGAGCACTTGTATTCGAGCCCTCGAGGCCCCTGGCTTGTAATATGTTGCTTGTATGACTTATTTATGTTTTTAGAGTTGTGTTATGATATCTTCCCGTGAGTCCCTGATCTTGATCGTACACGTTTGCGTGCATGATTAGTGTACGATTGAATCGGGGGCGTCACACCTACCATAATCTCTACGTTTGTTCTCTGCTATTAGTGGCTTTGGAGTGACTCTTTGTTGCATGTTGAGGGCTTGTTATATTATCTATCTATGTTATTATTGTTGAGAGAACTTGCACTAGTGAAAGTATGAACCCTAGGCCTTGTTTCCTATCATTGCAATATCATTTACACTCACTTTTACCTTTAGTTACCTTGCTGTTTTTATTATTTCAGATTACAAAAACCTATATCTACTATCTATTTTGCACTTGTATCACCATCTCTTCGCCGAACTAGTGCACCTATACAATTTACCATTGTATTGGGTGTGTTGGGGACACAAGAGACTTTTTGTTATTTGGTTGTAGGGTTGTTTGAGAGAGACCATCTTCATCCTATGCCTCCTACGGATTGATAAACCTTAGGTCATCCACTTGAGGGAAATTTGCTACTGTCCTACAAACATGTGCACTTGCAGGCCCAACAACGTCTACAAGAAGAAGGTTGTGTAGTAGACATCATTAGTCTTCATTGATTGAAGAAAAACGTTACTTCATGTGTTGCGCATCTAAGTCATCAAGTCAGCATAAGTGTTAGGATGTGTGTCCATTTCAGAGAACATTCGAAGATTCTAGGATATTTAGCTCACACCGCAACTTGCTAAATCTCTTCTCATCCAAGGGCTTAGTGAAGATATCAGCCAATTGATCTTCAGTACTGACGTGGACGATGGAGATGTCGCCCTTCAACACATGATCACGAAGAAAATGATGACGAACTTGGATGTGCTTGGTCTTCGAGTGTTGAACTGGGTTATGAGCAATCTTGATGGCACTCTCATTGTCACGGTAGAGAGGCACATTCTTCACGTTGACGCCATAGTCCTTGAGTGTTTGCTTCATCCATAGTAGTTGAGCACAGCATGATCCAGCAGCAACGTACTCAGCTTCTGCAGTGGAGAGAGATACACAGTTTTGTTTCTTCGAGGACCAACAGACCAAAGATCGTCCGAGGAAATGACATGTACCAGATGTTGACTTGCGGTCCACGCGATCGCCAGCATAGTCAGAGTCTGAATATCCAATGAGATCAAAAGTGGAGCCCTTGGGATACCATAATCCAAGTGTTGGTGTGTGAGCTAAGTATCAAAGAATATGCTTCACAGCCTTATGGTGTGATTCCTTCGGTGTAGCTTGAAATCGGGCACACATGCAAACACTAAGCATAATATCCGGCCTAGATGCACATAGGTACAATAAAGAGCCAATCATGGAGCGGTATACCTTTTGATCGAAGTCTTTACCATTTTCATCAGTGCATAGATGGCCATTTGTGGGCATTGGAATTTTGACCCCTTTGCAATCTTGCATGCCGAATTTCCTTAATACGTCCTTGAGGCATTTCTCCTGAGATATGAATATTCCATTGCGTTGTTGACGAATTTGAAGACCTAAGAAGAATTTCAACTCTCCCATCATAGACATTTGATATTCTTCACTCATCATATAGGCAAATCATCACTATATCATTGGTCAGTACGGCCAAAAATGATATCATCAACATATATTTGGCACACAAACAATTCACCATCATAAGACTTAGTGAAAAGAGTTGGGTAGAGTGAACTGGGTTTGAAGCCATTCTTCACGAAGAATTCCTTCAAGGTATCATACCACGCCCGAGGGGCTTGCTTGAGGCCATACAGGGCCTTGTTGAGCTTGAAGACTTTATCAGGATTCTTTGGATCTTCAAAACCTGGGGGTTGAGCAACATATACTTCTTCCTCAATCTTAATGTCGGTGTCAAAACCGGCGGATCTCGGGTAGGGGGTCCCGAACTGTGCGTCTAGGCGGATGGTAACAGGAGACAAGGGACATGATGTTTTACCCAGGTTCGGGCCCTCTTGATGGAGGTAAAACCCTACGTCCTGCTTGATTAATATTGATGATGTGTGTTACAAGAGTGGATCTACCACGAGATCAAGGAGGCTAAACTCTAGAAGCTAGCCTATGGTATGATTGTTGTTTGTCCTATGGACTACAGCCATCCGGTTTATATAGACACCGGAGAGGGCTAGGGTTACACAAAGTCAGTTACAAAGGTAGGAGATCTACATATGCGTATCGCCAAGCTTGCCTTCCACGCCAAGGAAAGTCCCATACGGACACGGGACGAAGTCTTCAATCTTGTATCTTCATAGTCTTGGAGTCCGGCCGATGATGATAGTTCGGCTATCCGGACACCCCCTAGTCCGGAACTCCCTCAGTAGCCCCCGAACCGGGCTTCAGCGATGACGAGTCCGGCACGTATATTGTCTTCGGCATTGCAAGGCGGGTTCTCCTTCAAACTTCATGTTCCCGTCGAATAGTGTCCGGCTTCCTTATAAATGTTGCGCTCCTTGGCTTCTACGCCCAATAATGGCCCTCTTCCACGTGTCGTACGAATGCGAAAGGCTGGGGTATTTTTACATTTTACCCCCTAGCCGTGCGAACGAGCCGCCTATAAGAGAGGTGAGGATCTAGATCCAGCTCACACCATCCTCCATCCGCAAGTTCTCATCGGAGCGCCTCTGACAAAAATCCATTCCATCATGGATAGTCGACGCGGCTCCTCCTCTCGCGCTCCTAGCCCTAAGCCAGGAGATTGGGGGAGATGCTCAGTTCCACACAGCGAGCTAGTGGCGCTCCAAACCGAGGGATATCTTCCCCCAGCTTCAATGGTTTCGGTTCGAGCCGGACTGGCCACCTACAAGGGTGGAAAGCAGGCGGAGAGCGTCCCCAACCCTTCCAAAGGGGAGCGGGTATGCTTTGTCCCCTATCTAATAAGGGGACTCGGATTTCCCATACATCCGTTTCTCCGGGGGCTCCTAGAGTTCTACGGACTCCGGCTTCACCACCTCACGCCCGCCTCCATTTTGCACATCGCGGGCTTCGTAGCTCTTTGCGAGCTATTCTTGGGCATCGAGCCCCATTTTGCGCTGTGGAAGAGATTGTTTTGCCTCATACCCCGTTCTCACAAGGGGTCGATATATCAAGTGGGCGGAGCCGAAATATGGCGCATCGCCGGGACCGGATATCTATCCGGCACCCCGAAGAAGGCGTCCGAAGACTGGCCTTCGGAATGGTTCTACATGGAGGACACCCCTCTGCCGGATCCAGTTCGGATCGGCCTCCCGGAGTTCAGCAATGCTCCCTTGAGGAAACGCCTGAGTTGGCGCCCGCGGAGCCCTCAACGGGAAGATGATAGGAGCGTCCATTATCTGATGGGCCGGATTAGGTTACTGGCCCACTCCGGATTGACCATGATTGGAGTCATGGCCACGTGCATTATGCGAGGGGTGCAGCCACTCCAATATAGGGGCCACCCTATGTGGGATTTCAATGGGGAAGACGACGCCACCCGTCATGGCCGCAAAGGGCCAGGCTCGGCAGCCGATCTGGCAAAGATCCTGCCCGGCTTGTACAAGGGAGAGGAGGAGGACTTCCTCCTCACGAATCCATTGAATGGATTCTCTATGAATAACCCTCAGAGCTGGGTAAGCGAATGTTCATCTACCCAATCCATACTTTCAAAGTCAAGTATCTTACTCTATGATTTCGACGCAGGAACTGCGCCGGGACATGGAGGGCATACGAAGCCTAACTCCACAGCCCGAGGATCTGGAACGATCCCTTGATCCGTCCTCCGAAGAGGATCCGGACATAAAGGTGGAGCTGATTGACAGGGTGTTCCACCAACTTAGCATGGACAATGCCCTAGTCGCCATTACGGCTGACTACCTTGGTTTGTTTTCGGCCTCCCAGGTGACTACGACCGAGGTCTTGACACCATCATTTGATCCGCGCTCAATTCTGACCATCCTACACTGATGGTGCATTGCAGGAGGTGCCTTTAAGGCGGGAAGCCGAACCCGCGGCGGCTGACCAACAAGGGTCAGTTCGGCCCAGCAGGCGGAAGAGGAGTGCGATGCAAACTGAAACGTCGCCGCAACGGTACGGAGCACCGCTATTTTTAAGGGAAAGATCCCTAGGAGGTGTATTAATGCTCATAACTTTTCCAGAAAGAGCGCTCGCCGGACAGTGTCCGGAGAGGTTGCCAATCAAGCCTCCGCCAGCCATGCTCCAACGCATGGTCCGGGAGGGGAGGCGAATACAAGGCATGAGCCGGACGCTCCTTCGACGGAGGATGCCGACAGGCTATCCACCACCCAGTCTGAGGTGGAGAGCGCCATGAATCACAGGCGTCGCCGGACAGTTCTTCGTGACGCGTGTTTCTCCCCAGAGGCATTAAATGCCTTTGATGCGGGAAACGCGCACCTCCGTGCCGCTCAAGATGGGTTAACCAGAGCCATAGAGCAGTATGTGAAAGACATACGGGTAAGTAATTTTAATAGTTATATATGCCACTAGCCCCCGAGACTTAAAATAGTTAAAATAACTGATTTAAGGATCATTTATATGCAGGAATATGGAGAAGAATACCCACCTATCCCAGGAGCTTCAAGAGTGCAAGGCCCAACTTGAGGCCGCACTGGCCGCCACAGGGGGAGCCACAGAGACCCCCGCTGGTAAGACGTACTTCGAAAAGATAAGTAATGAACGAAGTGCGGCGTGTGCGTAAATCTGACAATAATATTGCAGAGGGCGTCGGACTAGATCCGGACAAGCAACAGCTATTGCGTCAGCTAAAGACCGGCGAGAGGGTGCTTATGAAGGTGCAGCAGGAGAGGAACAAGCTCCAAGATGCCCACATCCAGCTAGGAGAAGAGCTGAAAGATGTTCGGGCCCAGCTGTCTAGCTCCGCGAAGGAGAATCAACGGCTTCGTCGCGGCATTTATAGTAAGTTCTTGAGCAAATTCCTTTGAAAAGAAGAATTCAGCGAGGAAGTTGATTGACAGAAATGTATCTTTAGGTGTGCTCACAGGTCGCCCTGCGGAGGAAATGCCTGGTTCAACGGGTGACCAACTTCCCGAGCCGGTGCAACTGCTCGAACGTGTTCGGCGGGCGATGAGTGGCGTCGTTCAGGCCTTATGGCCTTCCGTCTCCCTACCCGAGGGCCTTGGAGGGCTTGCTGAGAAGCTTCAGGGAGCACGGCGACGCCTCCGTTTGTGGAAGATATCGGCCTGCCGTCAAGGCGCCAGGGAGGCCTGGGCCATGGTGAAGATGCGGTACCCGAAGGCTGACCCAAACCACATGGCCGAGGTCGGACCTGCGGGGCCTGATGGGAAGGAGATCCCTATGAGCTTGATGTACGGCCAAGTAGAGCTGGCCGCGAAATATTCCCAACAGGACTGTAAATTAGACAGCCTGTTAGATGGGATTGAAGAGGAGTACAATCAGTCAGTTTGACGATGTAATTTTTATTTTGAAAATGACATGTAGAATGCCTTCTAGCCGGATTGTAGATCGTTTGTCTTTGCGGACCGTTTCGCTTCAACCTCGGGACCCAACAGTCCGGAGTGTGTCCGAATACCCTTACGGTTATAAAAGAACCGGGGTATGCATGGAGACAAGGCGTCGGGGTCATAATTGCTTTATCAGACAAGTGCCCAACTAGCTATGTTATATTACATGGTTAGTAAGAAACATCTTCCAGGGAGAATAGTTCCGTTAAGGGTTCCTTTCCCTGGGAGGCATGCCCTAAAGTGCAATGCCAGACTGCGAAAATAGCAGAAAAAGCATCTGGGGGCAGATAAATAAGTAAGTAATAAATCATCTTTCAAGTCACCGACCAAATATTCTCTTAAGAACGCTAGCTTTCGGCTTCACCTAGTCTGAGGTACACATCCGGCTGACCCGGCAGTAACAATCGCAGAGGTGCTCCCTTTACCTCCTAGCCGAACAATCGGGAACGTAGGGGTAAGCACAGGAGCCAAGCAACCCAGCTTGGCCAAAACTTAAGTCATATCGATGCATACAATGGTGAATAAAAGGTACATGCGGAAGTATGACACATGTATTGGGCATGAAGCCCGTATGAATAAGCTTCTGTTAAAGAAGCCCCCAGGTATAATGAGTGCTAGGAGCACATCAAGTGTGTGCGATCAAAGCGCAAATCAGCCTATAAAAGGTATTGAAGAAAATAAGAACAAAAAAGTGGGAAGAAGGAGGGGGACAAGAGATAGTTAAAATATAAAAAGCTGGACGGGGGAGTGAGACGAACTCTGAGTCCGGCGTTAGGCGTAGAATCTTCGGAGACGGGCTGCGTTCCATGGGTTCGACTCGAGTCGGTTGTCAGATGCATTACGTAGACGGTATGCTCCGCCGATCAGGACTTGGTCGATGATGAAGGGACCTTCCCACTTGGGCTTAAGTTTGTCCTTTTTCTTGTCCGGCAGGCGTAGAACAAGTTCGCCAACATTGTAAGTTTTGGCCCGTACTTCTCTGCTTTGATATCTTCGAGCCTGCTGCTGATAAAATGCGGAACGAGCTTTTGCCACGTCCCGCTCCTCCTCTAAGGCGTCCAAACTGTCCTGCCGATCCAACTCGGCTTCTCTTTCTTCGTACATGCGCACGCGAGGTGAGTCATGAATTATATCGCAGGGCAGAACTGCCTATGCGCCGTATACCATGAAAAATGGTGTGAATCCGGTAGTTCGGTTTGGCGTGGTCCACAGCCCCCAGAGTACGGAGTCGAGCTCCTCTACCCAGTGCGTGTTAGATTCCTTGAGGGACCGCACTAGTCTGGGTTTGATGTCGCTCATGATTAGACCATTTGCTCGCTCGACTTGACTGTTAGTTTGGGGGTGATAGACTAAAGCGTAATCGAGCTTGATGCCCATGTTTTTGCACCAGAGTTTAACCTCGTCGGCCATGAAATTCATGTCGTTATCAGCGATGATGCTGTGGGGGACGCCAAAACGGTGTACTACCCCGGATATGAAGTCTATCACCGGTCCGGATTCTGCCGTTTTAACCGGCTTGGCCTCAATCCATTTGGTGAATTTGTCCACCATGACCAATAAGTATTTGTGCTTGTGGGTTCCCCCTTTAAGGGGTCCAACCATGTCAAGCCCCCAGACCGCGAACGGCCAGGTAATGGGTATAGTTTTAAGGGCGGTGGGTGGCATGTGGCTCTGATTAGCAAAGAGCTGGCAACCGATGCATCGTTGGACTAAGTCCTGAGCATCTGCCCGGGCTGTCGGCCAATAAAATCCTGTATGGAAGGCCTTGCCTACAAGGGCCCGGGCTGCAGTGTGGTGCCCTCCGAGTCCGGCGTGAATTTCAGCCAGGAGATTTCGCCCTTCCTCTTCGGAGATACACCTTTGAAGGACTCCGGTTGTGCTTTTCTTATAAAGTTCTCCCTCATGGACCTTGTAGGCTTTAGATCGCCGAACTATGCAGCGGGCCTCATTTTGGTCTTCGGGAAGTTCCTGCCGGATTAAGTAGGCTAGGAATGGTTCTGTCCACGGGGCAATTACTGCCATTATTTCATGAGTTGAAGGTGTTATTTCATTGGCTGAGCCGCCGATTGTGTCAGAATGGTCTGAGTTAGGTGATGCAGCTGGCTCCGGATTCTTATTTCCGGACTCCTCTTCCCATAATACGGATGGCTTAAAGAGCCGTTCCAGGAAGATGTTTGGAGGGACGGCGTCTCGTTTCGCGCCGATGCGTGCTAACACGTCCGCTGCCTGGTTATTATCCCGGGCTACATGGTGGAATTCGAGTCCTTCGAACCGAGCTGACATTTTTAGGACGGCATTGCGGTAAGCTGCCATTTTTGGATCTTTGGCATCAAAGTCTCCATTTACTTGGGATATTGCAAGGTTTGAATCCCCGCGCACCTCTAGGCGTTGAATGCCCATGGAGATTGCCATCCGGAGGCCATGTAGAAGGGCCTCGTATTCGGCTGCGTTGTTGGAGTCCATGTACATTATTTGAAGTACGTATTGGATTGTGTCTCCAGTTGGGGACGTCAAGACGACGCCAGCCCCCAAGCCAGCCAACATTTTGGATCCGTCGAAATGCATGATCCAGTTGGAGTACGCGCCGTACTCTTTAGGGAGTTCGGCTTCGGTCCATTCGGCGATGAAGTCCGCCAGAACCTGCGACTTTATAGCTCACCGTGGTTTGTAGGTTATGTCAAATGGTAAGAGCTCAATAGCCCATTTTGCAATCCTGCCCGTTGCATCGCGATTGTTTATAATATCGTTGAGAGGTACTTCGGAGGCCACCGTTATTGAACACTCTTGAAAGTAGTGTCGCAGCTTCCGGGATGCCATGAACACCGCATACGCTATCTTTTGATAATGTGGGTACCGGGATTTGCATCGAGTTAGAACAGTGGATACGTAGTACACTGGTTTTTGAAGAGGGAATCTGTGCCCTTCTGTTTCTCGTTCGACGACGAGTACCGCGCTGACAACTTGATGTGTTACTGCGATATATAATAACATAGGTTCGCCCAGGTTGGGCGCGGCCAGGACCGGATTTGTTGCCAGAATGGCCTTTATTTCTTCGAGTCCGGCTGTGGTAGCATCCGTCCATTCGAAATGTTCGGTGCGCCGGAGGAGGCGGTAGAGGGGCAGAGCCTTTTCTCCCAAACGGGAGATGAAGCGACTTAAGGCCGCTACACATCCGGTTAGTTTTTGTATCTGCTTGAGGTCTTTTAGAATATCCAATTGTGACAGAGCTCGGATCTTGGTCGGGTTTGCTTCAATTCCTCTACCGGATACGATGAAGCCCAAGAGCTTTCCGGCTGGTACTCCGAAGACGCATTTTTCAGGATTGAGCTTAATGTCATATGCTCGGAGGTTGTCGAATGTCACCCTCAAGTCTTCTACTAGAGTTTCGATGTGTTTGGTCTTGACGACCACGTCCTCTACGTATGCCTCTACTGTTTTGCCTATCTAGGTAGCCAGACATGTTTGAATCATGCGCTGATATGTTGCGCCGGCGTTTTTAAGTCTGTAGGGCATTGTGTTGAAGCACAATGGCCCATATGGAGTAATGAATGCCGTTGCGGCCTGGTCTTTCTCCGCCATCTTGATTTGATGGTATCCGGAGTATGCATCGAGGAAGCACAATGAATCGTGCCCTGCGGTAGCATCGATGATTTGGTCGATGCGAGGGAGAGGGAAAGGGTCCTTTGGATAGGCCTTGTTAAGGTCTTTAAAATCGACGCAGAGGCGCCAGGATTTGTCCTTTTTTGGTACCATTACTAGATTGGCTAGCCAGTCCGGATGTTTTATATCTCTGATGAATCCGGCTTCTAAGAGTTTGGCTAGCTCCTCTCCCATTGCCTGTCTTTTGGGTTCGGAAAATCGCCGAAGAGCTTGTTTGACTGGCTTGAATCCTTTTAGGATATTTAGGCTGTGCTCTGCCAGCCTGCGTGGGATTCCTGGCATGTCTGAAGGGTGCCGGGCAAAAATGTCCCAATTTTCCCGAAGGAATTCTCGTAGTGCGGCTTCGACATCAGGACTTAATTGTGCCCCAATGGAGGCCGTCTTTGTGGGGTCCGTTGGATGGACCTAAAATTTGACTATTTCGCCTGGTGGTTTAAAAGAGGTGGACTTGGACCTCTTATCGAGTATCACATCGTCCCTATCCACCGTGGAGCGCAGCGCAGTTAGTTCCTCTGCCGCTAGGGCTTCGGACAATGCCTCTAGGGCCAGTGCGGCTGTCTTATTTTCGGCGCGGAGTGCTGTATCTGGATCACTGGCGAGAGTGATTATTCCATTGGGTCCGGGCATTTTGAGCTTCATGTACCCGTAATGGGGTATAGCTTGGAAGATTGTGAATGCCTCTCGCCCTAGCAAAGCGTGCTATCCGCTGCCGAATGGGGCCACTTGGAACGTGACCTCTTCGGACATGTAATTGTCCAGTGAGCCGAACACTACATCTAGTGTGATTTTTCCTATGCAGCGTACTTCTCGACTAGGGATTATTCCTCTGAAGGTTGTGCTGCTTCGCTCAATGCGGCTCCAGTCAATTTCCATTTTTTGAAGGGTTTCCTCATAGATGAGGTTTAATCCGCTGCCGCCATCCATGAGTACCTTAGTAAGACGGAAACCGTCCACTATCGGACTGAGGACCAGTGCTGCTAGTGCTCTAGGAGTTCGGAATTTAGGTTTGTCGCTGGCATTGAAGGTGATAGCTGTGTCGCTCCATGGATTTGTTGTTGCTACTTGGTAGACTTCGGCGAGGCTGCGGATTGTTTGTTTCCGCGTGTTATTTGATGCGAAAGTCTCGAAGACTGTTAATACCGTACTGGTACTACTGGGTTGGTTGCCCGGGGCTAAAAAGCCTACGCCACTTTTGGCCACCTGCTGTAGTATCCAACATGCCCGAAGGCTATGTGTTGGAGTGGCGCCCTCCGTACTGTGGATTTTGCAGGGTCCGTTGAGCCATCCCTCCACTACGGTTTCGTACCCTTTAGGGGGGTTTTGCTTTTTGGGTTTTAAACCAGGTGCTTGAGTATGACGCACCCTTTTATTTCGGACTGGGGTTGTATTCAGGGCCGGATTGTCCCAAAACCTAGTTTCGGTTTCGAGGCACTCTCCATCGCGCAGTATTTTTGTACAATGGTCGCTAGGTCGGCAAAGCGTGTAACTTCGTGACGACTGATGGCGTTTATGATTCCCTTGTCCGTGCAATTGTTGTAGAAGATTGAAATCGCGCTTTCTTCACGGCAGTCCTTTATCCTATTCATAACCAGGAGGAATCTGGCCCAGTAATGATGTACTGTTTCATCGGGCTCTTGCCGTATTTGAGATAGATCGCTTATGTTTGGGTGGGCGGGTGGATTTAAGTTCGGAACCCCACCCGATCTGAGGCTCAAAGGCCAAGAAGCTTCCGGATTCGGAAGCTTGGTTTGCTGAGCGCTTTCCAACAAATCTGGTCCGATGTCTGACTTTAGGTTCAGTATTTGATTAGAGTCCGTCCCTCCGCGGGAATCCGGCATGGAGGGATCCGGAATCCGGACATAGTTGGTTTTTAACATAGAAGAAGAGTTGCCGCATTGTTCCTCTACCACGACAACGTGGTGGGTAACCTGGGGAGAGTTAATTTCTCTCAGATCGGTTTTAAGCCCAATCTGATCGTAGTCGGTAGCGACTCCCAGGGCGGCGATGCGATCCAAGAGCTCGTTTACGGAGGAGAGCTCGAACGGATCTAGCTGCTTGGCGAATTCCGAGCTAAAGTGAAGATCGCTTTTAATGACTTGAGAGGTCATTGTCGGGGCGGTGGCCGAACAGGCGGTCATGAGATAGCCGGATAGTCTGGCCGGCGGCCAAAGCTCCCTTGACGACGGCGCCGCCTTTAAAGACGGGAAAAGGCATCCTTCCTGATGGTGACGGCACAGAGGAACTCTGAATGAAAGCACCAATGTCGGTGTCAAAACCGGCGGATCTCGGGTAGGGGGTCCCGAACTGTGCGTCTAGGCGGATGGTAACAAGAGATAAGGGACACGATGTTTTACCCAGGTTCGGGCCCTCTTGATGGAGGTAAAACCCTACGTCCTGCTTGATTAATATTGATGATGTGTGTTACAAGAGTGGATCTACCACGAGATCAAGGAGGCTAAACCCTAGAAGCTAGCCTATGGTATGATTGTTGTTCGTCCTATGGACTACAGTCATCCGGTTTATATAGACACTGGAGAGGGCTAGGGTTACACAAAGTCGGTTACAAAGGTAGGAGATCTACATATGCGTATCGCCAAGCTTGCCTTCCACGCCAAGGAAAGTCCCATCCGGACACGGGACGAAGTCTTCAATCTTGTATCTTCATAGTCTTGGAGTCCGGCCGATGATGATAGTCCGGCTATCCGGACACCCCCTAGTCCGGAACTCCCTCACTTACCATTGAGGAATGCACTTTTCACATCCATTTGTTGTAAGATAATATCATGATGGTTAGCATAAGCAAGTAATATGCGAATAGCCTCAAGTCTAGCAATAGGTGCAAAAGTTTCATCAAAGTCAATTCCTTCAACCTGTGTGTAGCCTTGAGCTACAAGTCGTGCCTTATTCCTCACCACAAGGCCATTTTCATCTTGCTTGTTGCGGTAGATCCATTTTGTGCCAATAATGTTGTGTTTGCGAGGATCTGGACGTTTGACCAGTTCCCAGACGTTGTTGAGCTCGAACTAATGTAATTCTTCTTGCATAGCTTGAATCCACTCAGGCTCCAGAAATGCTTCATCTACCTTAGTGGGCTCTGTGATAGAGACAAACGCAAAGTGCCCACAAAATTTAGATAAATGTGAAGCTTTTGAGCGTGTGAGAGGACCAGGTGCTTCAATGTCATCGATGATCTTCTCGATTTGCACTTCATTTGCAATACAAGGATGAGCGGGTTGTCTTCGAGGAATTTGATCCGCATTTTCTTCAGGAGCATTTTCCTCAGCACCATTTTCTTCAGGTGCACCAGCTCGAAGTTCATCACGTTCTGGAATGAATTCTGCAGTAAATTCTTCAATAGGAATGACATCCTCAGTGGCTTTGAACTTGATAGAATCCTCAGGTGCTGGTTCATCTATCACAGAAGGTAGGTGCTCTCTTTGCGAGCCATTAGTTTCATCGAACCGCACATCTACAGTTTCAACAACCTTGTGAAGAACGTTGTTGAAGACTCTGTAGGTGTGCGAGTCCTTTCCGTAACCAAGCATGAAACCCTCATGTGCTTTCGGTGCAAACTTAGAATTGTGATGAGGATCTCTAATCCAACATTTAGCATTGAAGACTTTGAAGTAACTTACATTGGGTTTCTTGTCAGTGAGGAGTTCATAGGCAGTCTTCTTGAAGAATTTGTGAAGATATACTCTGTTGATGATGTGGCAAGCGGTATTAATTGCATCAATCCAGAACCAAGAAGGTGTCTTGTATTCATCAAGCATAGTGTGAGCCATTTCAGTGAGGGTTCTGTTCTTACGCTCCACGACGCCATTCTGTTGAGGACTATAAGGAGCAGATAACTCATGAGTAATACCAAGTTCATCAAGATAGTCATCAAGACCGAAATTCTTGAACTCAGTTCCATTGTCACTTCTGATGTGCTTGATCTTCACTCCAAAGTTGGTTGAAGCCCTCGAGGAAAATCGTTTGAAGACTTCCTGCACTTCATGTTTGTAAGTAACAATGTGTACCCATGTATAACAAGAATAATCATCAAAAATAACAAAGCCATATAGAGATGCATCATTTGTCATAGCAGAATAATGATTAGGACCAAAGAGATCCATGTGAAGCAATTCAAATGGTCGAGTGGTAGTCATGATAGTCTTCGCTGGATGCTTGGCCTTTGTCATCTTCCTAGCTTCACAGGCTCCGCATAAGTGATCCTTGAGGAATTTGACATTCTCAATGCCAATGACATGCTTCTTCTTCGCGAGCGTGTGCAGATTCCTCATGCCAGCATGACCAAGTCGTCGATGCCATAGCCAGCCTTCTGAAGCTTTTGCAAGTAAGCACACGGCAGGTTGTGGTCCTGTAGAGAAATCAACAATGTACAAGTCTCCTCTCCTAAAGCCTTCGAAGACTTTGGAATTGTCAGCTTCCATGATCACAACACAACGATACTTGCCAAAGAAAACAACCATATCAAGATCACAAAGCATTTAGACAGACATGAGGTTGTATCCTAAGGACTCAACAAGCATGACTTTGTCCATGTGTATGTCCTTAGAGATTGCAACCTTACCTAGACCCGATACCTGACTTTTGCCTTTGTCGGCAAAGATGATATGCTTCAGATGTGACGGTGATAAGGGAGAATCCATCAAGAGATTCTTGTCACCAGTCATGTGATTTGTACATCCACTGTCGAGGACCCACTCATTTGCTTTGGGTTGATCATCCTACAGATGAATTAGTGCAGCTTACAAACTCATGTACTTCATCAGTGAAGAATATGACATTAGTATCATCAAGTCAATTTCATCAAGTAATTTGAACAGATAATCAGTATGAGGACGTGTGAAATGAAGGTTCATTTCATCATGATTAGCCTGCGTCCTATCAGGCATTGTTCAGGTCTCCAGCAAATTCTTCAGTCGTTTTGAGCACGACTGGAGACCTGACCCTGCATAAGAGATTAGTTCCTTTTCTTCACCACCCACATCTGGAGGGGTGGCAAAGAATTCATCACTCCGCGAGCACCATATGAGAAAGGTGCCCCAGTCCACTTTGTTTCACATAAGAGGTGTTAGGGTAAGCATATGAATAAGCAGAGAAATTCTTCGAGGACTTATGAACATAATGATTTGAAGAGTAATGCACATATTCATAGCCCTTAGCTCTACCCTGCGAAACAGGAGGGTTAGCACAATGATGATCATATGAGGACTTTGATCCTTTTGAGGAATTTGGTTCATATGAAGAATTTGATCTGGAGTTCCTTTTCTTCACACGTGGTGTCATGAGGACATTCACCTGAAGACTTTCAAGGCAACTTTTGGGAACCCAGATTTTCTTCATAGGAGAACCATTCCTGCAGTTAGTCCCAACATATCTAGCAAATACCTCACCATTATGATTTTTGAATAGTTTATAGTTAGAGTCAAATGACTCATCAGAAGAATGAGGAGATTCACATGTAAAGCCAGATAAGTTGGATGGATCAACTGGAGGTCCCTTTGCAGCAACCCATGAGGTTTCGGGGTACTGCTTAGGCTTCCAATATGTTCCATCAACATTGAGTTTCCTAGGCAATACCCTCTTTCCTAGGGTTTCTGTTGAGGATCTGCTTTTTGAGCACACCACAAAGAGTTTCATGCCCTTTGAGGCTTTTGTACATGCCTGTCATGTACAATTCCTTCAGCCCTGCATCATCAGTGATACTTGCATTGTCCTTAGATGAGGAATTAGTGATAGCAAAGACATATGAAGAATTTTTATCATTAGAAGCATTTGAACATTCAGGTGAGGAATTAGCAGTTTCACGTTCAATGCACTTCAGACATGGACGAACAAATTCTTCCTGGGTAGCGCTGATTTGTTGAGCAAGTAATGAATCACACTCCTTCTGAAGATCTTCATAATCCACTCTTAGCTTTTCAAGATCTTGCTTTCTTTGAAGAGATTCAGCAGAAAGCTTCTCGTGATCAGACAAGAGAGTATTATGTTGATCTTGAAGGGCGTCAAACTTGGAATGAAGTCTCTGAAGACTCTCAGCCAAAGCTTTTGACTGATCCATTTCTTCACCCAACATATCATCGCTCTTATTAAGCATGTATTGAACTTTTTCCAAAGCTCTTTGTTGTTTAGTGGCAAGGGAAGCAAGTTTGACATAGCTGGGGCCAAATTCATAACCTGATTCATCATCACTAGATTCAGAAAGGTAGCATTCAGTTACCTTGGCACCTTCTGCCATGAGGCATGGAGAAGAGGAAGATGATTCAGGTGCGAAAGTCATCTCTTTGAGAGAATCCTTGTAATCCTCAAACCAAGGATCATGACGAGTACAATGACCTTCATAGACCTCAGAAAGCCAGTCCCAGATTAGCTTCGCGTGATTGAGGTGCATGACGTTCCTGAACTGATTTCGGGACAGACAGGAGCAGATGACATCCTTCGCTGTGAGGTTCAGTAGAGTGTACTTGCGAATGTCATCAGCCCCGCCATCTTGCATAGATCAGTAAGACCAATCTCAGTGACGGTCCACAGTTCGCTGTCCATAGCCATGAGTCGCTTCTTCATCATGGCCTTCCACCGAGGATACTCATGACCGTCAAAGATAGGGCATGATACGTTCCTCAATCCTGCAGTCGACATAACTAAAACTCCAGGCGGTTAAACCAAAATCACATAGAACAAGGGAGTACCTTGCTCAGATACCAATTGAAAGTGCATTATATCGACTAGAGGGGGGTGAATAGGCAATTTTTATGAATTCTTCACTGAGGAATTTGCTGGTGAGGAAATTCCTAAATGAAGAACTACTAGCGGCGGAATAAGTACTCAGAAGTAAACATAATAGAACACAACCATAGTCATCATGATGAAATAAAGACAAGCACAGAGTACAGAAAGCGTAAACACAGGATAACACAAGAAAGAAGACGGACGGACTGAAGAAATTGAACTGAGGAAATTGAGAAAGTCTTCAGTCAAAGTCTTCAAACAGATATGAGCAGGCACACAACAACAGACATGAGGAAATGAAAGAGTTGAGGAAATAGAACCAGTAAGCTCGGTGAAGACAATGATTTGGTAGACCAGTTCCAACTGATGTCCCAGTTGTACATCTGGTTGGAGCGGCAGAGTATTTAAACTCGAGGACACCCAGTCCCGGACACACAGTCCTCACGGTATTCTCCTTGAGCTAAGGTCACACAAACCTTGCCCAATCACTCGTGGTAAGTCTTCAGGTGACTTCCGAACCTTCACAAACTCGGTCACTCGGCGATCCACAATTCCTCTTGGATGCTCTAGACCTTGACGCCTAACCGTCTGGAAGAAGCATAGTATTCAAAGGAAACAAGTGTCGGATCCACGCAGGATCAATCTCTTCAGTGATGCTCAATCACTTTGGGTTTGTAGGTGTTGGGTTTTGGGTTTTCCTCACTTGATGATTTTTGCTCAAAGTCCTCGGAGGATGGGATGCTCTCAAATGATAAGTGTCAGTTTCTCTCGGAGCAGCCAGCCAGCTAGTGGTTGAAGGGGGCGGCTATTTATAGCCTAGGGAACAACCTGACATGATAAGACATAAATGCCATTGTCTGATATGACCGTTAGGTGGGTAGATATTTTGGAACCGCTGGCTCATAGCACAGCAATGGTCGAAATTTTGACTATCAAAATCCTCAGGGCTATCATGTTCCTCACTGTGTAGGTAATTCACACTAGTGAATTCCTAACTCCTTAGTCAGAACAAATTCCTCAGAGACCAGAAGAACTTCGTCTCTGTCACTGAAGAATATGACTGAACTGTATGAGATTTCCAATAGCTTCACTCGAAGGGATTGGTAGGTGTGGGATTTTGAGTTGAGCATCACATGGAAATTTTCCTTAGTATTTCCTCGACCCCCTTTAACAGTACGGTGTTTCCTATGACTCAAGAAAGAGAAAATGAAACTACGAAAACAAAAGTCTTCACGCTTCATGTTCCTCGAATGAATACCAAGTCTTCAAGGTCACACCAATTTCTTCACTTTCAAAGTCTTCAGAAAGTCTTCAGATATACAAAGTCTTCAGACGAAGAACTTCATTTTTAGGGGTCGACTTTCTCTGTATATATCAAACTCCTCATAGACTTATAGACCTGTGTACACTCACAAACGCATCAGTCCCTTAACCTATAAGTCTTCAATACACCAAAATCACTAAGGGGCACTAGATGCACTTACAATTAACTTTAACTCTTGGACTCATATGCTCCATGACGTTTAAAACGTCTTTGAAGTCCCGATTCTAAGCCGTAAAGCATGGCACACTGAACTATCGAGTAGTCATTAGGCCGAGTCTGCCAGACGTTCATAACATCAGCATCTTCTTCTGCAGCAGGCCTTGCACCTAGCGGTGCTTCCAGGACGTAATTCTTCTGTGCAACAATAAAGATAATCCTCAAGTTACGGAACTAGTCCGTGTAATTGCTACCATCATCTTTCAACTTAGCTTTCTCTAGGAACGCATTAAAATTTAAGGGAACGGTAGCACGGGCCATTGATCTACAACAACATAGATATGCAAAAAACTATCAGGACTAAGTTCATGACAAATTAAAGTTCAATTAATCATATTACTAGAGAACTCCCACTTAGATAGACATCCCTCGCGTGATCCATATCAACTAATCCATGTCCGATCATCACGTGAGATGGAGTAGTTTTCAATGGTGAACATCTCTATGTTGATCATATCTACTATATGATTCACGTTCGACCTTTTGGTCTCAGTGTTCCGAGGCCATATCTGCATATGCTAGGCTCGTCAAGTTTAACCCGAGTATTCTGCACATGCAAAACTAGCTTGCACCCACATGTGAACGTAGAGCTTATCACACCCGATCATCACGTGGTGTCTCGGCACGACGAACTGTAGCAACGGTGCATACTCAGGGAGAACACTTATACCTTGAAATTTAGTGAGGGATCATCTTATAATGTTACCGCCGTACTTAGCAAAATAAGATGCATAAAAGATAAACATCACATGCAATCAAAATATGTGACATGATATGGCCATCATCATCTTGTGCCTTTAATCTCCATCTCCAAAGCACCGTCATGATCTCCATCATCACCGGCTTGACACCTTGATCTCCATCGTAGCATCGTTATCGTCTCGCCAACTATTGCTACTATGACTATCGCTACCGCTTAGTGATAAAGTAAAGCAATTACAAGGCGATTGCATTTCATACAATAAAGCGACAACCATATGGCTCCTGCTAGTTGCTGATAACTCTGTTACAAAACATGATCATCTCATACAACAATTTATATCACATCATGTCTTGACCATATCACATCACAACAAGCCCTGCAAAAACAAGTTAGACGTCCTCTACTTTGTTGTTGCAAGCTTTACGTGGCTGCTATGGGCTTCTAGCAAGAACCGTTCTTACCTACGCATCAAAACCACAACGATTGTTTGTTAAGTGTGATGTTTTAACCTTCAACAAGGACCGGCCATAGTCAAACTCGATTCAACTAAAGTTGGAGAAACAGACACCCGCCAGCCACCTGTGTGCAAAGCACGTCGGTAGAACCAGTCTCATGAACGCGGTCATGTAATGTCGGTCCGGGCTGCTTCATCCAACAATATCGCTGAATCAAAGTAAGACGTTGGTGGTAAGCAGTATGACTATTATCGCCCACAACTCTTTGTGTTCTACTCGTGCATATCATCTACGCATAGACCTGGCTCTGGTACCACTATTTGAAACGCAGCATGCAATTTCAAAATTTTCCTACGATCATGTAAGATCTATCTAGGAGATGCATAGCAACGAGAGGGGAAGAGTGTGTCCACGTACCCTCGTAGACCAAAAGCGGAAGCATTAGTTAACGTGGTTGATGTAGTCGAACGTCTTCACGATCCAACCGATCCAAGTACCGAACATACGACACCTCTGTGTTCAGCACACGTTCAGCTCGATGACATCCCTCAAACTCTTGATCCAGTAGAGGGTCGAGGAATAGTTCCGTCAGCACGACGGCATGGCGACGGTGTTGATGATGTGATCCGCGCAGGGCTTCGCCTAAGCACTACGTCGCTATGACCGGAGGAGTAAACTGTGGAAGGGGGCACCGCACACGGCTAAGAGAATTCTTGGTGTCCCTTTGGGGTGCCCCCTGGCCACTATATAAAGGAGGGGGAGGAGCAGGCCGGCGGCCAAGGAGGGCGTACCAAGGGGGGAGTCCTACTTGGACTCCTAGTCCAAGTAGGATTCGGCCCCCCTCCTTCCAATCAACGGAGAGGGGAAAGGGGAAGGGAGAGAGGGAGAAGGAAACAGGGAGGTCGCGCCCCCTCCCCTTGTCCAATTCAGATTGGGGCAAGGGGGCGTGCACCA
>NC_041387.1:421232200-421245480 GCF_002162155.2 Triticum dicoccoides | reverse complement strand
CCGGTACTCCGAAAAATCTGTGATCTTCTTTGGAACCATTCCGGTGTCCGTATATAACCTTCCAATATATCAACCTTTACCTCTCGACCATTTCAAGACTCCTCGTCATGTCTGTGATCTCATCCGGGACTCCGATCAAACTTCGGTCATCAAAAACACATAACTCATAATACAAATCGTCATCGAACGTTAAGCGTGTGGACCCTACGGGTTCGAGAACTATGTAGACATGATCGAGACACATCTCAGATCAATAACCAATAGCAGAACCTGGATGCTCATATTGGCTCCTACATGTTCTACAAAGATCTTTATCGATCAAACCGCACAACAACATACGTTGTTCCCTTTGTATCGATATGTTACTTGCCCGAGATTCGATTGTCGGTATCATCATACCTAGTTCAATCTCGTTACCGGCAAGTATCTTTACTCGTTTCATAATGCTTCATCCCGTAACTAACTCATTAGTCACATTGCTTGCAAATGAGCATTACCGAGAGGGCCCAGAGATACCTCTCCGATACACAGAGTGACAAATCCTAATCTTGATCTATGCCAACCCAACAAACACCTTCGGAGACACCTGTAGAGCATCTTTATAATCACCCAGTTACGTTGTGACGTTTGATAGCATACAAGGCGTTCCTCCAGTATTGGGGAGTTGCATAATCTCATAGTTAGAGGAACATGTATAAGTCATAAAGAAAGCAGTAGCAATATGTAACGATCATAATGCTAAGCTAACAGATGGGTCTTGTCCATCACATCATTTTCTAATGATGTGATCCCGTTCATTAAATGACAACACATGTCTATGGTTAGAAAACATAACCATCTTTGATTAACGAGCTAGTCACGTAGAGGCATATTAGGGACACTATGTTTTGTCTATGTTCTCACACATGTACTAAGTTTCCGGTTAATACAATTCTAGCATGAATAATAAACATTTATCATGATATAAGAAAATATAAATAAATTTTTTATTATTGCCTCTAGGGCATATTTCCTTTATACATGTGGGCCTAACAAAAATTAAACAAAAGAAAAAAGCTCAGTCTCTCCCAACCTCATGGTCTCTCTCATCTCCGGCGAACTACATGCGACGGCCGGCGGACCGGTCTTCGCGCTGCCACTGCCGCTGGCTCGCCATGCTCCTCCACCAGTTCACCACGCTTCGCCGCCAGCTTGCCGTGCTTCGCCGCCCTCTCCCTCTCTTTCTTGCCAAGGAACAACAAAGCAATGATTGTCGGCTTAACGCTCGCGCACGGCCAATGACAGCGCCAGAGCTCCAATAAAATGTCTGATAGCCCTACCGTTCTTTGATTCGTCTTCATGTGCGCTTAATTGGATCGAAACGCCCCATAGTGACGGATCCTTCCTCATCTTCCCCAGCTCATGTGTCACGCCGCCGCTGCCCGATCTCCTCCACCCTGAGCACTGCCGCCTTGCCTCGGGTTCTTGAGCTCCGAAATCTCCTCCTAAACATCCTTCGCCTGCTCCCGATTATCCTCGCCTCCCCTAGCACCTCTGCCGACGAGCACCTCCCATCGCGCCGCTCAAGCTCGCAGCTGCCCATCCTCCGGGCACCCCACGTTCTCTAGCCACCTCAGGCCACTGATGCTTCTCTCCCGCACCCTCGCAAGCCCGATCTTGCAGCCACTCGACTGCCCCAGCGCCCTCCCATACATCGCCATCGTGTCTTTGTGCGCGGGCGCCGGCGAGTTTTTAGTTAGCCTAATCCCGGATTATCCTAAACTCTTATTAGTTCTAATTACACTCATTTTACAGAAGCTGACCAATGGGTCCAGCCCTCAAATAAATCAGTAAAAAACGTTTCAGAAAATAGTAGAACAATGACCGGTCCATATCTAGTTTAATTTTAATTTGTATTAATTGGGGCCCACATGTAAGTGAGAGAGAGGGTGAGAGAAAGCGTTTTTCTTTTGATTTATTCTGAGTGGGTCCCACATGTAAGTGACACATGGAGGCTGGGCAAAATGCCCAGGAAATGTCCGGTAGATGGTTAAAGGCCTTTGCCCGGATGGAAACGGAACAGAAGAGCATTTCTATAAAATCACTTAACGGCAGAGGGGCAAAGTTGAGCATGCTTCGAAATTAGGCGTAAATTTGAGTAGGTGGTTCGAGTTAGGTCCAGAAATGCAAATGGCCCAATAGAAAAAAGTAAGTAGTGGTGCCGGCAAAACCCAAACGCAAATTCCCTTCTCCACCTGCCCCACGTGACCCACGAATTGGATGCGTGGCTCGTGTTAAAGTTACACACCCGGATAACTGTCACGTACTACGTGCCTGCTTCTGCACCGGCCGATGCCAACAGCGCCTATATTTTACACTTTCCAAAACGAAACTACCCGTAGTTAAAACGATAATAATAAAGCACTGCTAGTCCCCTTCCGTTGTTCTTACCGCGATTTGGACCTCTGCAAACCCAGCACGAAATCCCTCGATTCCCCGAATCCGATCGAAGCTTTTCTTCCTCCCCAATCCAAATCTCGCGCGCGCTGCGATGGCGGCCGCCGCCATCTCCCACCTCCGCCGGGGAGCGCAGCGCCACGCGCTCCTATACCTCTCGCGCCGCCACTTCTCCTCTCCGTCCTCCCTCGCCGCCGCCGCCCCGCTCGCCGCCGCTGCTCGCCGCCTTCTCTCTACGTTGGTGGAATCCGGCACGTCCTCGAAGGCGGGAAGCTATAAGCCCCCGCCCCTCGACCCCTTCCGCGCTGCCCTCGCTCCAGCGTCTCCGCCGCTGGAGTCGCCTCCCCTCGAGGACCCCCCCGCTACCCCGCCGCTCCCGGAGGTAGCTTCTGCGGCCGCGGGGCCCGAGCAGGATCCGGTGGTTTTGCAGAACGAGCAATTGGAGGGCCTGAAGGCAGGGCTGGAGGCGGTGAGGAGTAGGGAGGAGTCGCCGGAGGAGAAGGAAGCGTGGTGGTTGCTCAACCGCGCTGTCGTGAATTACTGCGGCAGCGCCGTTGGCACGGTGGCAGCGAACGACCCTTCCACGGCCAACCATATGCTTAATTACGACCAGGTCTTCATCAGGGATTTCGTGCCATCTGCCATCGCCTTCCTCCTCAGAGGTGAGAGCGACATCGTGAAGAACTTCTTGCTGCACACCTTGCAGCTCCAGGTGAGTCACATTTACCTTAAAATGGTTACTGCTACTATACACGTCTACTCTATGAGATACTTCGTTCAGGTTAAATGCAGTAGCCATAATGTTGCAATGTGCTATATAGATGTTATTGTGGAATTATATAATGCCATTTCAGTGTGATGGCAGAGGAAATGTCTGCAATTAGTGTATCTCACAAATGGCCTTTCTAGATAACAGCAATAATGTACTCCCTCAGTTCGAAATTAATATTGAAGTTCTAGCTTTGTTCGAAACTTATTAAGTTTGATCTAGTTTGAAAAATAAATCAATATCTACAACGCCAAATTAATTTCATTTGATTCTTTATTAAACATACTTCTCACTATGTATATTTCATGTTGTAGATCTTACTATATTTTTCTATAAATTTGGTCAAAGTTAAACAAGTTTGATTTAGGACAAACTTAGAACTTCAATTAATTTGGAACGGAGGGATATTGTGAATTTTAGACCTCTTGCTTTGGTGTTGATTATTTTGGCATTGCACACATGTTTCAAAAACTCGAGTATTAGAGAACAGAAACATAGTGACTAGCATTTTTCTGCTCTGCAAGTTTATTGGTGGGATAACTCTGCAAGCATTCATTTAAGAATGTAAGGCTTGATTTGAATATATTGCACCTTCCACTGTCTGCTACCGGTGTATGTTGTCCATGCCTCCACTTCATAATCTGATTGTAACAGTACTGTGTTAAATTTGGAAGTTTACCATGCAGTTATGGTGTTTCTGTTTTGGGCTTGAGTGCAGTCCATGACTTTGGTTAGAGTGAGTTTACCCTGTTCCTTTTGATTTGGCCATACGGGTGACTGCTTTGCGCTTTGGCAAAAGTTGAACATTCTTGCTGCGCTCAAATAGGGATAAAATAAGTAGGTGCAAGTAGGTCCGTGAGCTTACAAGTTGCATTTGCATATGCATGTTCAGAAACTCATACATGTGTTAAATAGGTTAAAATGTGTTATTTTCTCTCGCTTGCATGTAATATGCATGGGGCTAGGCAGTGAGCACTGAGGTATAAGAAAAATCTATTGATCTGTGACTCAAATTGAAATGTTGCGGATCAACAACTAAAGAAATCAGTTGGATAACTAACCAATACTGATATGATCAGTGTATGGTATTTACTCAAATCTGCATGCGGAGGCACAAATTTGCTAGAGGTACATTGGCAAGACAAGAAACTGACCTATCTCTGCCTATCCATCATGGGGTTGGTAGTTGGATGGAGCTCACAGCACCATGCTTCACTTCACATTGATGTGACACACTCTGGGTGGCACACTTCGCATTCACCAGCAACTTTTTTCGCTGCTGCAACATGGCTTGCAGCCGTATACTTACGGTTGCTGGCAGCGATGAACCCACCAGTGCTCCTGCTGAGGCTGTCCTCGAGCTGCACAAATGTGATGTCATAGAACACATTGAAATTCCCTGTAGCTGCCGAGCATCTGGTTGCTGGTGACCTTACAGTGTTGGGCACTGGCCAACCTGGACTCGTACGTGACTGCAGATTTCTGGACAAGGAGGAAATGTCACGGAAGGCACAGCAGTGGAGCCAAGAGCTCATAGCAGTACTGTAAGAGGCCGAAGATGGAAACGAAGGGCAAAGATAATGGGGAGGAGGCCTTGCAGAAGTTGGAGGTGGTGGACTGAACTCTTGAAAGAGATGTAAACAAAGGTAAGGACAGTGCCCCACCAGGGAAGATCTGGTTGGTGCGGCCCTTGTAGAAAATCTTGCACAGCTTGGCATACGTCCTGAGACACAAAAAAGCAGCCACCCTCTAAATAGTATGTCATAGTTCACTGATCTTGGGCCCGTTCAATGAAGAGTAATCGGGGCTAAGTGATCTGCCTCACACTGGTGGGCGGCCGCAGTGCTGCATGAGTGCAGGAGTAATAGCTGCTTCACAACTCAGCAGCAACACATGCACTCAATTAGAAACAACAGCAGGGGCTCTTCCTCTTCCTACCAGATCAGAGAGTGAACAGGGAGAGAGAGACGAGGTACACAGTGAGGAGGATAGGTGGAGAAAAAAGTAATTTCCATCTCATTGCCACAGCGCTACCTTTTTCCACATAAATGACATGTCAACTAGGTAAACAACTTGCAAAAAAAGAAACTCCTAGGCAGAATTATTTGAGGCCTGTTTAAGAACGTATGTATGTTTGTCGATATAGTTGTACGAGGAGTTTTAAGCATCTAAGTTTGACTTTTGCAAGGCTACATTTCCGTAGTACTCCCTCCGTGCCTGAAAAGAAAGCGTATAAATTTTGTCTGATGTCAAACTGTGCAAAGTTTGACCAAGTTTGTAGGAAAAACTACCAACAACTACAATATTAACTAGATAGTAGTTGTTGACAGATTTCTCTACAAACTTGGTCAAATTTTGCACCATTTGACTTCAATTTTCTTTCGTCGTATGCCTTCTTTTCAAGCACAGAGGGAGTACGAAGTTGGGTCACTGAGATTCGGAGCAGCACCATAATGTCAGCTGTTATGACCTAGCATATGTGGTGCGACATGGTTGTCTATATAGACATAATGTGGCTACAGTAAGCGAGCAAGATATCATGTTACCATTAGCACCAAGGGCTAGTGATAACCCCGCCTTTGTCTTGTAATAATCTAATTCAACTTTATTCTCTAGATAATGCCCTGACATTCCTCTTTATATTTAGAATATCTTTGCAAACCCAACATGATAATAAGTTACCATTTCAGCTTCTCCAATCAATCAAAACAATGAAATGCTGTCCTACAGTTACATCTTTCAGTCACAATAATTTGTTTTCCTCGTGACTATTTTTCACTCCTCAGTAACTCGATTTGTAGAATAATTAATGGATGTGGGGAAAAGTCTATGCAAGTTTCTGCACTAGTTAAATTAACTTGTTTTTCTCCATCATTCAATTCCGGACGCTATATAATTGGATAGAAATGTGAATCTAGTTTTCACACATGGTGTGAGTCTGAATTTCTAGAGATAGAAGCGATTTTAGTGCTCGAGTTAATTCTGAGTAACGTACTTAATATTGGTTTAATAATTCGATAATAAGTATCTTCTGAGATAACATGAGTGTGTTCTCCTCAAAATAAGAAACATATATTATTATTATACTGGAAACATGGTTTTGTGCTTCATAAAACAGGCCTGGGCACCAAACCCCTGAAAACAGCATCGACAAATTGTCTTGAATAGCGTCCTGTGAAATAACCACAGAGTTGATTTTCTCTTTGTTCTGGATATCATTGATTATCTAAGTTGCGAGCGATGTTTCTGGAAGTATCCCTTTATCTCTCTTTTTGTACCTTTTTAGAGTTGGGAGAAGACAGTGGATTGCTACAGTCCTGGTCAGGGGTTGATGCCTGCTAGTTTTAAAGTCAGATCCGTGCCTTTAGATGGAAACAATGAAGCATTTGAGGAGGTTCTTGACCCTGACTTCGGAGAGTCAGCCATTGGGCGGGTAGCACCTGTCGACTCTGGTGAGTATGTTGAGCGCGCTTGTGTTATACCTTTGACGGTAAGTTTTGTTTTCATGGATTTTCATATGAAATTATATTTTCTCAGGACTTTGGTGGATAATTCTACTGAGGGCATATGGTAAAATCACTGGAGACTATGCCCTACAAGAAAGGGTTGATGTGCAGACAGGCATCAGACTAATCCTGAATTTATGCTTGACTGATGGATTCGACATGTTCCCTACGTTGTTAGTCACCGATGGATCATGCATGATTGATCGGAGGATGGGAATCCATGGGCATCCTCTTGAGATCCAGGTAAGCTAATCTTGTATACTTCATGTTGATATAGTCAAGTTTCGTGTGGTAGTTATGTGGCCTTATGGGGTAAGAGGATATCTGTTCTGTTCTAATAAAAATTCTGAACTGGCAACTCAAATGGAATGTCCATTGTAGTTTGACACTTCACTTTGTATATGCGAGGCTCACAAATACGTAGGAATACACTGTATAAAGAGAGTGTTCTCATATTGAACCTAACAGGATTTTTTTCACAGGCTCTGTTCTATTCTGCTTTGCGCTGTGCCCGTGAAATGGTCAGTACAGATGATGGATCTAAGAACTTGATCCGTGTTATCAACAACAGGCTCAGTGCTCTGTCCTTTCACATAAGAGAGTACTATTGGGTTGATATGAAGAAGATAAATGAGATTTATCGCTACAAGACTGAGGAGTACTCACATGATGCTATCAATAAGTTCAACATCTACCCAGAGCAAATCCCATCCTGGCTTGCAGATTGGATTCCTGATAAGGGTGGTTACCTTATAGGAAACCTACAACCAGCTCACATGGATTTCAGGTTTTTTTCTCTTGGAAATCTCTGGGCGATTGTTTCCTCTTTAGCAACTCAAAAGCAAGCAGAGGGTATCCTGAACCTCATTGAAACCAAATGGGATGATATAGTTGCAAATATGCCTCTCAAGATATGCTACCCTGCTCTGGAGTACGAGGAATGGCGTATTATAACTGGTTGCGACCCCAAAAACACGTAAGCAACTGAAAATTCTTCTGTGTGCCGTGTATGTATTCAGTTTGCGGGATTTTCAGATTCTGGTGCTTATTATGCTTTGCCCAAGAACTGAATCTCTCTGAATGAAAAATACAAATAAGCATCACTTGCTTCTAACATTCTAAGTAGCATTCTTTTGGCCCCATGATGAGTCTTACAAATAAGCATCACTTGCTTCTAACATTCTAAGTAGCATTCTTTTGGCCCCATGATGATTCTTTACCTATGTTAATCAAAATTCATTGCCAGTATTGACCAAATTGTCTTCTTTTGGTATTTCTCTTGCAAAAATAATATGTTTCACTATTTGAGTACTCCTCGTAAGATTTTCGTTGTTGCTTGCAGGCCCTGGTCGTATCATAACGGTGGATCTTGGCCTACATTGCTATGGCAGGTATAGATTCTCTATTAACTTTTCTTGCTTTGCTTAATGTTTTAATATTATTTTTTGCGATCATAAGATTAATTATTTGTCTGTGTTATAATTCAGTTCACCCTAGCCTGTATCAAGATGGGTAGGCCTGACTTGGCAAGGAGGGCTGTTGAAGCCGTGGAGAAGAGGCTCTCAGATGACAAGTGGCCAGAATATTATGACACCAGGACAGGAAGGTTTATTGGAAAACAGTCGAGGCTATATCAGACATGGACAATTGCAGGGTTTCTTAGCTCTAAAATGCTTTTGGACTGTCCAGAGATGGCATCAATATTAATATGTGATGAAGATCTCGAGCTACTGGAAGGCTGTGCTTGTGGCCTGAGCAACAGCGCTCGCATCAAATGCTCCCGTCGTGCAGCCAGGTCTCAAGTCCTTGTGTAGTTACATATACTTTTGCTTGACAGCCAAGACCTGCAGTGCTTCTAATTTACTGGACTTTTAAGACACAGAAGTTGGCACTTGTAATCTCACCAGGGTATCCACTTCATATGCCGGTTATTTTGGCAAAGTTGGTGGTCCCATAATCCATCGATACAAGAGTACACTGTTGTATAGATTTCACGTAATCGTAATTGTGTACACGAGGCCAATTAACTCAAGTTGACTGGCAGTTTTATACAGATACTATCATGTAAATATTACCACTTGTAATCAATGTATTCTGATAAAACCGAGGACTCTGACAGTTGTGTTCCTGTGCTGTCTCGCACTTGCACCCCGTGAGTCAAACTGTCAGCGCCGTAAATTCGTACTGCATTTGCATTTTGTTCCCGGCCAGCTAATGTGTGCATCCTGCCCTGTGCAGCACTGATAGCCAAGACTCGAGCAGTCAAGATCTCTGAAATTGGCTTTCTAACTGCGCCCTCTTTAACACGCCGCTGGTTGGTCCATGCATGCAATCCCTGGCACCTAACAGAGCAGGTAATTTTTTATCTCTGGAGTAGGAGTACCTGGTTCTAGTTTCTACTGTAACTTGTTGTGGCTTTGAACAAACCCAGACTCAAGTCTCGTGAACTTTGCTCTGCTAGTCAGCTGTAAATTTAGAGCATTTAACCTTCTGGACGAACTGACTTGACAATGGTGACCACTGAGTCTGCCTGGCCACTTCTTAACGCGCTTCAGTTGCACAGTTTTTTTACTTATTACGTAGGTGTTCTGTTACTGTTTGTTGATCAGAACACAATCATGGGCTTTGCCTAGGAGCAATAGGGTCTCCACTGCCTTGTCTTTCAACCTGCACCGGGAGGGCACAGACGCCACCACCCTGCTCATCTAGTCTGCCATCTAGTATGTCTTGTACGCATCGCTCGTAGGAGCCTGGAACTGCGAGGTCTCCCTTGCAGACAGGAATAAGATCTGGGAAGATCTTTAGCGTGCCAACTGGTTTATTTTTTTAATCAATGGGGCTCTGGGATCTGCAGTGTTCATGGTCCAATCTTACGGTCATACGCTACCCATTTATGGTCATTTTATGATGTATCACTGGGCTGCTGTGCAGAGTTGAGGTGAACACAGTGGTCCAGGCCAGAGGGCCTTGAACAAAACCTGGTGGGTTCAGAACAACGAGTGAGTAGAAAACATGGTAGGAGTATTTCTTTTTTCTTTTGAAAAGCATGGTATGGTAGGAGTACACTTTAAACTCGCTATGAATTGCTAGGATTATCCAGACTAGAATCAGTATACCGAGCTATAGCAATGTAATCTCGTTTCGAAATACTCCTTACTAGTAGGAATTCCATTCTTGAATCATCATGGCCATGGATATTAGGAGTATTATACTAGTAGGAGTAGTATTATTGGTGGGGTGGTTTCTGGCTGTACGTCTATACCTACCTCATTGATTTCACTGCCAAGAGATGGCAAGGCTAGCTACTCCTAGCTAGTATCTCTTGGAAGAATCGGTGTGGCACAAGTTCTCTTCTCAAGAAAGATGCAAAAGATATGGGGCCATAAAACTGGATCCTTTGCCATGCATGCGCGTTTGGATTTTGACTAGTCGGGTTGCTGCAGTAGTAACACCCACACCAGTCATGCATGCCTTTGCACCAAAAAGATAAGAGCCATGCATGCCTTGAATGCCCTGCTCTGAGGCTTCCCTGTTGGGCAAGGTTTAGTTGTATCGATACTACCACGACTTAGCAGCATTTTCGCCCCTTTGCTTCTCCTAGCTCATCGCTGCTCCTGTTCTTGCAACTGTTCCTGGACATGGCGTGGATTCCTGCCTTTCTGTTGCCTGCCCACAGTGCTGTTGCTTCACTGTTTCAAATTCAATCCATTTTGTCCACTTACTACTAACTTCTGAGCTGAGAAAACTGAGGCTTTGCGCCCTTATCAAGCATGCATGCATGCATGCATGCATGGCAAAGCCTTGAAGCGTTTTGGAGGCGTAAAGTAAATGCTGCTGCATGCGCTTTCAAATGTGTGCGGCAGGGGGAGAGAGAAGATCGAGAGCGCAAAAAATCATTTAAGGACAAAACTATACCCCCTGCATGAGGCAGCTGTCCAATTGCGCCAGGGTACATAGCTGCCGATTGTGAGTATTTTTCTTTTCTCTTTGGAGGGGACAGATGGAAGTGGTGGGCACCTCTTAAATTCCCAATTGTCCATACCAAAGGGTAGAGTAGAGGAAGCAAAAGAATCAATAGAGCTTCGTGCTTGTCATGATGTGGACCTGTTGCTCTCCATTCACACATCTTAGCAAAACAAAAATTTCATAGCCTGATAGTGATATCTGGTGTTGTGGGTTTAATCCCCTAGACAATTTAGTTGAAGATTGATATACACCAGTAGTAGTATCCTTTATTGCAGCCAGATCTCTTGCTTTCGTCTTGGTGGGACCATAATTTTCTACCTTGTTTTTCCATAGTTTTCCTGAGGGATATATTTCACCAGTTTGGAGTTATATAAGCTTAAGACCTTCAATCTACATCTATAATAACCAACCTATCTACACTAACTGATATAAAGGCACAAGTCTAGAATGTTCAGTGCTCGCCCCTTTTGTAACTTAGCCCAAGGAGGCACGTGATGAGCATTCTCTTGCACTATCTAAACCTATTTTTCGACCCTCAAGATCAACAGCTAGCATGCGTGTCTGCACTTTGGTTTGCCACTAGTTATGCATTGTCTGTCACGTTTGTTCCCTAGGGAAAAAAATGTTCTTCCTCTTGTCTCGTTTCATTGTTTTAGTCAAGAGGCAATGATATTTGCATAGCCTTAGCCTTTGAGCCCCTGGTGCCCTTCTAGTCCCTTACGCTAGAAAGGCTACCCATGTGAAGAGCACCAGCTCGATCAATGCATGCAGTAGCAGCATATATGCATGCATGCAAGCATGTGTTAGTGTTGGAGCACTCTGCCCCCCTAAATTGTGTAGTTTCACATTCATGCTTGCAGCAGCAGCAGCAGCAGAAGGCATGCATGTATGTATCTTGTGTGGTGCAAGGATGGTAGGTTGATTCATTTGATGCCTTTCAATGTCCCATTTACTGTACAGGGAGACTCGTGTGTGATCTGCCGCTATGATACGAGGCTTCAATGGAGCAGTACGGTACTACTAGTGTTTGTTTGATGGGCTTCTGCTGCAAGGTTGATGAAAAATTAATAATTATGCTAACCTGGTAGCAGTGATAGGTAATAACCAATGATGGGATAATTGAAATCGTCAGCAGGCATGTAAGAGGTGCTTTTTGGCATTTTGCTCTACGTTCCCGTTTCCTGTATGGGTCACAGGTGTCTATGATTTGTGAGTTGACTCAAGAGGCTTGTGGAGCAACCTTTGTCACTGCCTTTCCCCCTTCTTTTCCTAAAGTGATGTGAGTGTGTGTCCCCTAATTGCTGACCTATTATCTTCCTTGTCCTCAATTAAGTTATCCACATCTTGTTCATCTAGCGCTTTTATATCTTGCTTATTTCTAAACCCCTTTGTTTCACTCCAATAATTGACCATGGATGATTCTTATCTTAGTAATATAATAAATTGATAAATTTTTTTGGAGATCAATCCAGGAGCATGTTTCTGTGACATATGTACACCTGACCAAATCTCAAGTCACGAGTTTTCTAGGTGCACAGAAAGAGAGAGCTAGAGATGAAGTACTTGATTTAATACGCTGGCAGCTCCATAAATTTCCATACATTGAGTGCTATGAATTGACTCTTGTAATGATTTTCATACTAGGGCTATACCAACCTGAATCTTCCTCTTCTATTTGAAACTGTTCCTCTTTGTTTAGACTCTTGTTAACTGGAACTGTTCTCCTCTACTTTTCAAGACTATTTGACTGAAACTATCCTGCTAGCTTGTCCAGGATTGTTGCTATTAGTACTTTGTTGGTACTCATATACTACATCACGAGTTCTTAAGCTCTCAGATTATCAGTAGACCTGACTGGCTATGGAATAAATAAAGAGCAAAATGCAGCACTGTTTTTCTTCTCTTTTTTTGCAGGGATAAGTGTAGTATTGAAGTTGTTCGTAAATCACAAGTACGATGTTGAAAACTTGAAATGCATCACAGGTGATCAATATGGAGTAGGGTCGAATGTTACGATGCTACAAAGTAACTGAACTTCTGTAGATCGGCGCAACAAAACGAAATGACAACACACAAATACCGCGGTGCCTCTGCGCTGCCAAAACGAACAGTTCTTCTCAACAGTACCACAGCATCAGAATGTTTCTATTCAAGCAGGAATGGCAAACTTATTACAAGGTTGGCATACATAAACATGCTCAATTACATGTAGGCTCCTACTCCACGTGCATGAGCATTACGGCAACAAGGACCGTGCTTTTGTATCTCATCAACTGTACTCTCTACAAAAGAAGGAAAATATAACATGGAAATGATGAATCTACACACAGCAGCGTATGACAAGGGAGATAGAATCTCCTTCACTTGTCACTCCATGTATCATCTTGTTCCCAATACATTGAATATAAGAAATGCAACTTTAAAAAAACGTAGCTCCGGAGGGATAGATGGAAGAAAGATGGAAGAGAGAGGGGTGAAAAGAAACATGGAAAGGAAGAGGAGGTGGAACAAGAAGATGAAGAGTGTGAGAGAAAGCATGACATTGTTGGGTCTTACAAGGTCAAGAAAAGGTCTTGCAAGGTCAAGAAGACCCAAACAATCGC
>NC_041387.1:421213986-421231685 GCF_002162155.2 Triticum dicoccoides | reverse complement strand
TGGCTAGAAGAAAAGCTCAATCAGGATAACACCATATCTTTGCTATGGGCGAATCAGCGCCGACGGTGCTCCCCGTGGCCAGAATCTGAACTCTCCATGTCCATGGGTGTCCAACTCCTGCCCGCAAGGCTGGGCTGCCTTGCAGTTGGTCCTCTCTATCTGATGATGGGAGACAGAATCAACAGAGAAGAGAAGGGTACTGTAAGCCAGGGGCAGAACATGTGGAGATTGCTTGGTGATTAAGGTAGCAACCGGTGGATGACCGAAAGCTCGTACCTCAAATACCAGTGTCCAAGACCGCCATCGGGGTGGAGGCAGCCACGACGCCATGAGGGACGTACGCGAGAGGCGGTGCGGTGGTGGTGACGCCGAGCCACAGCTCCAGGGCGCAGTATGTATGGGAGATTTCAGAGCCGCATGGAGTGGGAACCCAGTGGAGCTTTGGGGTGGGAGAGGGAGGGACTGAGGAAGGGATCGGGCATGGGTCTTATATGAACTCGGCCAGCTCGGGGTACTCTGCACTGTGGCTATCGGACGCCGTCCGATCTCTTATGTGCCGTCCAGATCCAGGCGGTGAGGTTTTGCCTTGCCAACTTTTGCTGTAACACGCCCATTACTATTGCTTATTGTATTTGCGAAACAAACCCCACCGCCGTGGTCAGGTCACCTCTAAGAACCTGGATAGTGAGTACTAGTAGTACTCCAGGTAACTGCAGATGCTTTGGACCGAAATAAATGAGGTGGCGCTGTAAAAACTAGGTCCCGTCGTGCCGCCACCCCAACCCCCACCCGTTCCATCGGCGAGCTCGGCGTCCGATCGATGGAAGCTGTGGTAAATATTTGAGCGGATCCGAGCGGCATTCCCAGGAAATATTTTGTTGGAATCCCCAAAACGGGCATTGGCGCTTCACGTGCAGGCGCAGCCGGACGTACGCGCGCGCCCATAAACTAGGCATCGGGTTCGGGTGTGGCGCGCGCCGGATTGCGTGGGTGCGTAAAGCCGTGTAGCCACCGTCTCGGCCTTCTAGACTCCGAGAACGGAACCGCCTTGGTTGACTTGCTTTCGCCCCATGCCCCAACACGTACTACTAGTGCCACTAGTCTGTTTTTTTTTTTGGTTCTGTTCTAGCTTTGGTATTTGTTATTATTATTATTCGGCCGGATCAGCAGAACAATTAGGTTGATGAGCAATAGGAGATGAGAGATTTGACAAGGGAGGAGCATATGCGCATGAACCTGCGTGTCCCATGTCCGTGTCATGCCATGGATGGATCATGTGTGATCTCCACCACCATCACCACCATGGATGATGCGACGCGGCCAGTGAGTGACCCTGGAAGATGGATACTGCTGGTGTCCCAACTACGTACCAATGCGCCGTACCATTCATTGCACAGTGCACGACTCCTGAGAATTCGTCGAGCGTGGAGCTGGAGTAGTAACACTGTTGGTGCGCAGACGCAGTGCCGCAGCACCACTCGATGGTTGTCACTTGAACATGTTGGTGAGGTGCTCGTTTTCTTTTCTTCCCTCTGAGCCAAGATTACTCCTGATCAGCAAAAAAAAGATAACTCCTGGTTGGATTGGGTCAGCGAACTTCAACAGGTATCAGTTAGTCAACAAACGTTGGGCTCTTTGGAGATGGCAACAGCTTTTTCTTACTACTAGTTGGTTCAGAATCACCGCTCGTGATGCACAGTCACACCAGTCTGATACTATACAAGTCAAGTTATTTCCTTAGTTGGATACAAGTCAAGCAGGCAGCAACACTATATATATGTATGTAGCTCGCACAAACCGGAGGAAACTATACTTCATCCGCTCCTTTTTAGTCTGCATATAATTTTGTCCGAAGTCAAAATATCTCTACATCAAATTTATAGAAAAGATTATCAACATTTTCGAAGGGCCTATGGCCGATCTTTATTAGAAGGGAGAAAAGGAGTTCAGTACAACAAGGAGCAGTCTAAGAAGTCTAGACTGAACTGAAAACCCCACATAGCACCCCCGCCGTAACAGTCCTGGGAGTACCAACAGAAAAAAAAACACGGTCGAAAACCAGACGACCCTGGCTAAGTAGGAAGATCAGGGATGCATCCCGCAGCCCTCCACATGGACATGTCCTCTTTAATCCGTTCCAAGACCTAAGGTGAGCTGGCCATCTGATCAAAAATCCTGGCATTCCTTTCCTTCCAAACCCTCCAGTGCAGCGGAATAATCACCTAGTCAAAGTTCTTCCTGATAGCCTTAGGGATCGCATCCCTAGCCCTCAGCCACCAGTCCTCCGTGGATATAAAACTAGGATCATGGATTAGAAAATCCGCATCCGACCAGGATTTAAAGTGCATCCAAACCTGCTGAGTATAATGATAGTGAACGAAAAGGTGAGTGTAGTCCTCCGGCACTGACAGACAGAGGGGGCACGATCCACTGGACGGCCAATTTCTGCGTTCCAGGTTATCTGCCGCGAGACACCTTCTGTGCACCACAAGCCACATGAAGAATTTGCAACGTGGTGGATCCTTGGACTTCCAGATTGGCTTCGAGCAGGCGAAGCGAATATTGCCGAGGAAGAACAAAATGTAGGCACTCTGGACCGAGAACTGCTGATCGGCCGTCAACATCCAGCGCGGTGTGTCCTTGGCTCCAGCATTCAGAGTTGTGGCCTCAGTCAAATCCCAATCCTTAAGGTACCGTGCTATGGCGGGAAGAGATAGCCCGCCTGCGATGTCCTTGGTCCAAGCCTGATTGTGGATGGCATCCTTGACAGATCGCCCTCGGTCCTTGACGAAGGAGAAAAGTTGCGGCGCCATCTGAGCCATGGACCTGCCATCCTCCATCCACCTGTCTGTCCAAAATCTGGCCATCTCACCCGATCCCAGCCTGACTCGGCAAGCCGCGTTGTAAAGTGCCTCTACCTCCCTCTCCATGGTGTCAGGTAGTGCGTGCCACGACCTCTCATCTGCCTTCCAGCGCAGCCAAGGCCACTTGTAGTGCAGCGCGAATCCAAACCATTTCAGGTTCAAAACCCCGAGACCACCAAGCTCCCAGGGCATAAAGACCCGTGGCCATGGTAACAGGCAGTGACCACCATTAGTCTCTTCCTCGCCCTTCCAAATAAAGCTTCAGCATCGTCAGTTGGTGGTCTTGATCGCCCAGGCCGGCATCGGCAGCGCCGCCATAAGGTGAACTGGTAGTGCCATATGGACTGAGCGAGTGAGTGTGAGGCGACCCGCCGTGGCCATCATCTTTGGCTTCCATCCCTTCATTTTGGTGGAGAACTTATCGATGAGAGGCAACAAATCCTGACGCTTCGGCCTATAGATAGATAGAGGAATGCCCACATATTGCAAGGGAAAAGGTTGACTTATGCATTGAGAGTGTCCCACAACCGTCTGTACCACATCCTCATCACATCGGATGCAAGTGTCCGTTCTTTTAAGCATGTTAATCTGCAGCCACGACACCTCTCCAAACAACTGCAGAATGGCAGATATGACGTGTAAGTCATTTCGCTTCGGCAAGACAAACAGAACCGCATCATCAGCGAACATGGACGCCCTGGGAACCCTCCTGCCGTACCCAAGATCTGAGAGCAGGTTGCACTGCACCGCCTGTCGTGGTTCTAAGTATGACAGTAAGTATAGGGGATACGAATAGGAGGCAAGGTCCTAGCTACGGTGAGATTGTACACAAGTGTTTACGAGTTCAGGCCCCTCTCGAAGGAGGTAAAAGCCCTACGTCTCGGTGCCCGGAGGCGGTCGACTGGATTATGGGAATATGTGTTATAGGGGGTCCGAACCCTTGTGCCGGAGGAGGGGGGTGGCTTATATAGAGTGCGCCAGGACCCCAGCCATCCCCCTTTACAAGAAGTTCAATGTTCATAAAGATGGGGCGTTACTAATAACGCCAGCCATAAGTGCTTTTAATGACCTTAAAGACTACAGAGTGAATGCTTGACCATTGCTGTTCTGAGTGACTCCTGGTCTTCTGTAGGCCGAGTGGTTTCTTGCATGGTCGAGTGATTGACTGGTCGTGTGACATCAGGAAGGAGGGGTACCCGAGTGATTGATTGGTCGAGTGGATTGCACTCGACGCCTTTATTGGGCACTCCTCGTTGTCTCTTGAGCTTCTTTGATTCTAGGGTAGTGACCTTGGGTAGGACGTATGGGTCAGGCCTATGACCCTACCCCAGGTCTATATCATCATCATTAGCCCCCGGATGGATTGAGGTAAGAAGGTTGAAGTTGATCTTGCTTCGACCCTTGTGCTTCACAAGTACTCATGTTGAACGGGAGGCCCATGTTGGAACTTCGGCTTCGTTTCAGTCGCCTTGATCGATTCAGAAGTTGCCGAGTGGATTTATAACATCATCCGTCGAGTGTTGTTTTTGACGCGAAACCTTTGGTGCGATTGGTTACGGCGTATCCTGGATTTCACGGGATTCGAAATTTCGGGGAAGCACGCAAGGCGGAGCGTGCCGTGGTAAGCGGGACGGATAGACAGGAGCACCTCGATCTCTGCGCCACCTTTTTCGCCACATACCCATCATGCGACTCTTGCGGGATTTGACAGGATTGCCCAGGCCCACGCGTCAGCCACTCGGAAGTGGGTCCTTAAAAGGCGATGGGGCCGAGGCGCCTGCACTATACGCATCCAGTCTCGTCTGCTTCTCCACCGCATCCAGCTCCTCCTCTCTCGACGTCGCTGCTCCGCCACCATGGTGAAGGACAAGACGACAACACTAGAACGTGCGAAGAAGGCGATGGGGGCGGCGAAAGGCAAGAAGGCGGCTCGAGGGTCGTCGTCGCGGTCGGCGCTGCCGCCGGGTTGGATCCAGGGCGATTGGATCCGATCCTCGCTCCGGCCGGAAGACTTCGAGGAGCTGGCTGAGTCCGGACTGATCGCCGACGGGGCTGCGCGGTTGCCAGAGGGGGAGACAGAACCACAGCCGCGACCGGGTGAGTGCGTTTTGCTCGCCACCCATGTCGACCGCGGTTTCTCCCTTCCCCCGCACCCTTTTTCCGGGGTTTCTTGAACTTTTTCGGAGCCCAACTCCATCACTTTTCTCCCAACACCATCACATATCTTGCTGCGTTTGTGTCCATGTGCGGAAATTTCCTGGGTTGTTACCGCACTGTGGTCTTTTCAAGCACATCTTCACAATCCGCTCTTAGTCGGTGAACAAAGCAAATACGAGTGACGAGAAAACACACATTATCCAAATGTGTGGGGGTTTGGGTATCCAGAAGAGGAAAAGGAGCTCTTTCCCTTCCATGACACTTCCTGAGTCGGTCAGGGGCTGGCAGTCGACCTGGTTCTACTGCCAGGACATTGCGACTCCAGGCCAGTCGACTGGACTTCCTCCTTTTACTTTAGATCGAGCCCAGACCCCTTCCTCATTGAAAGTGACCACTGCGGAGAGGGTGGAAACAAACATGCTGGTCGAGAGGGTGGTCCAGTTGATCAATCAGGGTGTCACTAGCATGGATTTGTTGGAGGTATTTCTCAGTCGACGCATCCAGCCACTCCAGGCTCGTGACCACTCGATGTGGATGTACTCTGGAGCCAACGACACCGCACGAGTTCACCCAGAGGAAGTATCGTCCAAGACAATGGCCCAGTGGTTGAAGGGTATCACAGGGAACAAGGACAACCCCAGAGGCGCCAGGAGAGTTGACCTCTTCAGTGACAACAACCAGCCAGACAAGGTTTGGTATCTGCCACCGACTGTATTGGTACCTCTTGCGACTGTCTTCGAATCCGACTGATATTTACTTGACTTCTTGTTTTGTAGGTTTACACTGAGATGTACTCGATGCCCAATGGTGAACAAGCTCTGGAGCAAGACCAGGAGGGAGAGGACAGCGCGGAGGAAAGCATCGATTGACAATCTCTAGAAGACGAGGACGAGGAGGAGAGCGATGAGTCGGGTGACGATGAGATAGTCGACTCGCCACCTCGTACGGAACGTCGATCCAAGCTACTCCATGATCCAGCGGGTGGGCGTGGCAAGACCGTGGCTCCAAGCACCCAAACATAGAAGCGTACTCGGACTTCGACTCCAGAGCCGATGGAGAAGGTCGCCAAGTAGCCCAAGGTCGTCCCCTCAAAGGCTCGGAAGACCTTGCCCAAGATCAATATGGATGTTCCTGTTGCCTCCGGGTGAGTGTTCTTTCTTTCTGTGTTTTCTTCCACCGACTGATACTTCTGTTCTGATCGAATGGATTGTAAACTTTTCCAGCCCAGCCTCCGCCGCGACTGACATGGACGTTGACAAGGCCCCAGGTGACAAGGAAGCTGATGACGCGGCCACCTCCAAAGCTAGTAAGTCCACTCGACTCGAATTTATTCTGTTGATTGAATTGTTGGCCGATTGAATTTCTGAGGTTTGTTTTTGTTGCAGCTCCACGGGATGTTGTCGTGCTTCCGGATGATGATGAAGAAGAAGTGCCTCTGAGGGAGAGGAGGAGGAGGGGCAAGGCATCATGCGGGAAAGTGCCCGAGGTTCAGGTCCCTCAGTCGACAATGGTGCTTGAGACAGTGGTCGAGCGATCCGGAGATTCGGCTCGGACCAATGTTACTTTCGCCAATCCGCTGTCGACTGATTGTCCATCGGGGCGACTGCTCAGACCTCTGCCGCTCTAGTACAACTCCATGCATCTGACCCGGTGGATGCTTTGAATGCCTTACCATCATCTCTCTTCACTGCGTACCAGACTCCAGACGACTCACCGAGTGCTGCCAGGGAGGCTCTTCTCCAGGTAAATCTTGTGTTGGAGCAGATGAAGGTGGTGCATGAGGCCAGTCAGGTGGCTTATAATGCCAGCACCGCTCTGCAAACCAACGTCAAGGTTAGTTGATTCCCGACTGGACTCTTGAATAATGATAATTGTCGATGTTGCTTCGCTGCTCTTAGATGAGCGTTTTGGAACCTTTTATGTGCATCTATCATGGGTATGTGTTTCACATCCAATCACCCACTGGGGTGTTTCTGTCTTAAAGTTGTATAGGTCTTCCACTTGAGTCGACTTAGGTTGAGTCGACTTAGGTTGAGTCGAGTGTTTTTCCGAACCAGTGGGGGCACGTAGAGTGCACCCACTGGGTGTAGTCCCCGAGACCGTGGTCGACTGTTTGTAGTCGGCTGGGGTCTGAGAATCTCCCTTTTTTTCACTCATGCTGGGCAGACCATGGCGAGTGTAAAACCAAACCAGTGGGGGCACGCTAAGTGCACCCACTGGGTGTAGTCCCCGAGACTACTGTTGAATGTTTGATTCGGCGGTAGTCTTAGGGCAACTTTCACTGTGATGGTTTTTTTTTTCTGTCGACTGCCATATCTTATTTGCTGACCGCAGAGGTCTTGTGATCTGGGGGCTCAACTTTCTGAACTGAACAAGAAGCAAATCAGCCTCAACCTTGACCTGGAACTGGCCAAGAAGAACCTCAAGACTGCTCAGGATGAAGCGGCTATCATGGGAGGTAACCAATCGTCGACTGTCCATCTTGTGATTCGCTCTTCCCCATGTTTTTCCTTTTAGTCTCTTTGAACCAAGTGATTTCACTCGAACAGATGTGTGTAGTGAAAATCGTCAACTTCAAGTTCGTCTGAAGAATGTTATTTCTTTAGAGAAAATGAAGCAGGCTCTGGAGAAGAAGGATCAGGATCTTGCTGCGGCCCAGAAGGAGGCGCGAGAGAAAACAGCGCTTGCGGACAAGAAGCTGGCTTCAGTCAGCAAGTTAGAAGAGGAGAACTCTAAGCTAAAGACCGCTGTCTCTGAGGCCAATCGGGAGGTCGAGCAACTAAAGAAGGACCAGGACAGCTTGACCGACGAAGTTGGAAACCTCAAGGCCAAGAAGGGCGAGCTAGAGTCTTATCTGGGACAGCTTGCTGCAAAGTTGGTCTTGGAGCTTGAAGGTAATATTGTTTGACTGATTTGTTGTTGTCGACTGACACGTCTTGTCAAACTGTCGACTCACTATTTTTTTCGACTGTGCAGAACTTTGTCAAGACTTTGAAGTAGAGACCGGGTGGGTCGAGACGGGTCTCAACCCCATAAATTGTCCCGTCAAAGATGAGGTTGCAATGAATGTGTTGCGGTTGGAATCACGCATGGACAACGATGTTGCTTATCTTGCCCGACTGAAGGCGGCGATGACTCGGGTTGATGCTGAACTCTGGCCTCAGGTGGAACTCTCACAAGACCTCGAGTCTGTGATGGCTCGACTGAATCAAATACCTGACCGAGTGCAAGAATGGAAGAAATCATCTGCTCGCTGTGGCACTGACGTCTCCCTGTCATTGGTCCGAGTGCACTGCAAGGATGTCAGAAAAGACAAGCTGGCGAAACTCAAGGTTGTGAACACCAAAAAGCACACTTTCTAGTCCTTCATGGACACGTTCCTTGACGTCGCCACTCGCATCACAGACATCATTGACCTTGACAGTTTCTGCAATCCAGCAAGTCCTTCTCCTAACGAGTGATCAAAACATTATGTCCCACCTTTATTTACCTCGGAATGCCGAGTGATTATGTAATCATTAAACTCTTTCAGGCTTGACGCCTAAGTACTTCTGCCTACTGCGGTCCTGAACTTTTGCAGGGTTTATCTGAACTTGAATTCCTTTGAATATCATGGCTTTTATTTTGGTTTTGAACTATTTCTGACTGTCTTTCGGTTCCGAGTGGACTTGATCTTCTCATCTTTTGCCGAGTGAAAAGTACATTGTACTTGTGACGGAGCTCAGACACGGTGTTCAGTCGACGCCTCATCGTCCTTGCAGATAGGGATAGTACATTGTACTTGTGACGCAGCTCAGACGTGGTGTTCAATCGACACCTCGTCGTCCTTGCGGATCTGGATAGTACAATGTACTTGTGACGTAGCTCAGACGTGGCGTTCAGTCGACGCCTCGTCGTCCTTGCGGATAGGGATGGAGCACACGTTGTATTTGGGGCGTAGCACAGACGTGGTGTTCAATTGACACCTTGTTGTCCTTGCGGATAAGGATGGAGCGTATGTTGTATTTGTGGCGTAGTGATACGTCTCCAACGTATCTATAATTTTTGATTGTTCCATGCTATTATATTACCCGTTTTGGATGTTTATGGGCTTTACTTTACACTTTTATATCATTTTTTGGACTAACCTACTAACCGGAGGCCCAACCCGTATTGCTGTTTTTTTGCCTATTTCAGTGTTTCGAAGAAAAGGAATATCAAACGGAGTCCAACCGGAATGAAACCTTCGGGGCGATCTTTTTGGAACAAACGTGATCCAGAGGACTTGGAGTGCAAGTCAAGAAGCAATCGAGGAGGCCACGAGGATGGAGGGCGCCCCCCACTACTAGGCGCGCCCCCTATCTCGTGGGCCCCTCGGGCGTCCACCGACCTACTTCTTCCTCCTATATATACTCACGTACCCCGAGAACATCAAGGGCAACAACTAAAACCTAATTCCACCACCTCAACCTTCTGTATCCGCGAGATCCCATCTTGGAGCCTTCGCCGGCGCTCCGCCGGAGGGGGAATCAACCACGGAGGGCTTCTACATCAACACCATAGCCTCTCCGATGAGTTGTGAGTAGTTTACCACAGACCTTCGTGTCCATAGCTATTAGCTAGATGGCTTCTTCTCTCTCTTTGAATCTCAATACCATGTTCTCCTTGATCTTCTTGGAGATCTATTCGATGTAACACTTTTTGCGGTGTGTTTGTCGAGATCCGATGAATTGTGGGTTTATGATCAAGTTTATCTATGAGAGATATTTGAATCTCCTCTGAATTCTTTTATGTGTGATTAAGTTATCTTTGCAAGTCTCTTCGAATTATCAGTTTGGTTTGGCCTACTAGATTGATCTTTCTTGCAATGGGAGAAGTGCTTAGCTTTGGGTTCAATCTTTTGGTGTCCTTTCCCAGTGACAGCAGGGGCAGCAAGGCACGTATTGTACTGTTGCCATCGAGGATAAAAAGATGGGGTTTATATCATATTGCATGAGTTTATCCCTCTACACCATGTCATCTTTCTTAATGCGTTATTCTGTTCTTTATGAACTTAATACTCTAGATGCATGCTGGATAGCGGTCGATGTGTGGAGTAATAGTAGTAGATGCAGACAGGAGTCGGTCTACTTGTCACAGTCGTGATGCCTATATACATGATCATGCCTAGATAATCTCATAACTATTCGCTTTTCTATCAATTGCTCGACAGTAATTTGTTCACCCACCGTAATACTTATGCTATCTTGAGAGAAGCCACTAGTGAAACCTATGGCCCTCGGGTCTATCTTTTATCATATAAGCTTTCAATCTACTTTTATTTGCATCTTTACTTTTCCAATCTATATTATAAAATACCAAATATATATTTATCTTATCATATTATCTCTATCAGATCTCACTTTCGCAAGTGGTCGTGAAGGGATTGACAACCCCTTTATTGCGTTGATTGCGAGTTCTTGTTTGTTTGTGTAGGTGCGTGGGACTTTTGAGGAGCCTCCTACTGGATTGATACCTTGGTTCTCAAAAACTGAGGGAAATACTTACGCTACTATTGCTGCATCACCCTTTCCTCTTCAAGGAAAACCAACGCAAGCTCAAGACGTAGCAAGAAGGATTTCTGGTGCCGTTGCTGGGGAGGTCTTCGCTCAAGTCAAGACATACCAAGTACCCATCACAAACTCATCTCCCTCGCATTTACATTATTTGCCATTTGCCTCTCGTTTTCCTCTCCCCCACTTCACCTTTGCCGTTTTATTCGCCCTCTCTTTCCCAAACTCCTCTCTCTTTCGTTTGCCTTTTTGTTTGCTTGTGTGTTGGATTACTTGTCGCGATGGCGCAAGATAATATCAAATTATGTGATTTCTCCAATACCAATAATAATGATTTCCTTAGCACTCCGATTGCTCCTCTTAATGATGTTGAGTCTTGTGAAATCAATACTGCTTTGCTGAATCTTGTTATGAAAGATCAATTCTCCGGCCTTCCTAGTGAAGATGCCACTACCCATCTAAACAACTTTGTTGATTTGTGTGAGATGCAAAAGAAGAAAGATACAAATAATGATATTGTTAAATTGAAGTTATTTCCGTTTTCACTTAGAGATCGTGCTAAAGTTTGGTTTTCGTCTTTGCCTAAGAATAGTATTGATTCATGGAACAAGTGCAAAGATGCTTTTATCTCTAAGTATTTTCCTCCGACTAAGATCATCACTCTTAGGAACGATATTATGAATTTTAAACAACTTGATCATGAGCATGTTTCCCAATCTTGGGAAAGAATGAAATTGATGATTCACAATTGCCCTACTCATGGTTTGAATTTATGGATGATCATACAAAATTTTTATGCCGGATTGAATTTTGCTTCTAGAAATCTTTTAGATTCGGCCGCGGGAGGCACGTTTATCAAAATCACCTTAGGAGAAGCTACAAAACTCCTTGAAAATATTATGGCTAATTATTCTCAATGGCACACCGAAAGATCTACTAGTAAAAAAGTGCATGCTATAGAAGAAATTAATGTTTTGAGTGGAAAGATGGATGAACTTATGAAATTGTTTGCTACTATAAGAGTGCTCCTATTGATCCCAATGATATGCCTTTGTCTACTTTGATTGAGAATAATAATGAATCTTTGGATGTGAATTTTGTTGGTAGGAATAATTTTGGTAACAATGCTTATAGAGGAAACTTTAATCCTAGACCGTTCTAGTAATTCATCTAACAATTATGGAAATTCCTAAAATAATTCTTATGGTAATTTTAATAAGATGCCGTCTGATTTTGAGAATAGTGTTAAAGAATTTATGATCTCTCAAAAGAATTTTAATGCCTTGCTTGAAGAGAAATTGCTCAAAGTTGATGATTTGGCTAGGAACGTTGATAGACTCTCGCTTGATGTTGATTCTTTGAAATTTAGATCTACTCCTCATAAGCATGATATCAATGAGTCTCTCAAAGCTATGAGAATTTCCATTGATGAGTGCAAAGAAAGAACCGCTAGATTGCGTGCTAAGAAAGATTTCTTTATAAAGGCGTGTTCTTCTAGTTTCCATGAAAGTAATGATGAAGATCTTAAAGTTATTGATGTGTCCCCTATTAGATCTTGGTTTTGCAATATGAATCTTAATAATGATGGGACTGGAGATGAGTCAACTTTAGTTAAAAGGCGTCCCAATGATTCGGAGTTTTTAGATCTTGATGCTAAATTTGGTAAAAGTGGGATTGGAGAGGTCAAGACTTTAAATAGCATTGAACCCACTATCTTGGATTTCAAGGAATTTAATTATGATAATTGTTCTTTAGAAGATTGTATTTCCTTGTTGCAATCCGTTGTGAATTCTCCTCATGCTTATAGTCAAAATAAAGCTTTTACCAAACATATTGTTGATGCCTTGATGCAATCTTTCGATGAAAAACTTAATTTGGAAGTTTCTATACCTAGAAAACTTTATGATAAGTGGGAACCTACTATAAAGATTAAAATTAAAGATCATGAGTGTTATGCTTTGTGTGACTTGGGTGCTAGTGTTTCCACGATTCCGAAAACTTTATGTGATAGTCTAGGTTTCCATGATCTTGATGATTGCTCTTTAAATTTGCACCTTGTGGATTCCACCATTAAAAAGCCAATGGGAAGGATCAATGATGTTATCATTTTTGTAAATAGGAATTTGGTGCCCGTAGATTTTATCGTTCTTGATATAGATTGCAATCTTTCTTGCCCTATTATTCTTGGTAGACCTTTCCTTAGAATGATTGGTGTGATTATTGATATGAAGGAAGAGAATATTAGATTCCAATTTCCATTAAGGAAAGGCATGGAGCACTTTCCAAGAAAGAAAGTTAAATTACCTTATGAATCTATCATGCGAGCTACTTATGAATTGAGTGCCAAGGATGGCACTACTTAGATCCATCCTCGCTTTTATGCCTAGCTAGGGGCGTTAAATGATAGCTCTAGTTGGGAGGCAACTTTATTTGTGTTTTTGTTTTTGCTCCTGTTTAGTAATAAATTTTGCATCTACCTTCTGTTTAGATGTTTTTTATGTTTTATTTAGTGTTTGTGCCAAGTAGAACCTATAGGATAACCTATGGTAATAGTTAATTTGATTCTGCTGAAAAACAGAAACTTTGCGCGCACGAAAATAAGTTTAGTAATTCACAGAAATGTGATTTTGCGTTGATTCTTTTTTCTGTAGATCCATAGACAAATTGCCCAGGACTTCCTATTTTGGTAGGATTTTTAGAGTTCCAGAAGTATTCGAGAGTTACAGATTGCTACAGACTGTTATGTTTTTGACAGATTCTGTTTTTCGTGTGTTGTTTGCTTATTTTGATGCATCTATGGCTAGTATTAAGTGGTACAAACCATAGAGAACTTGGAATACAGTAGGTTTACCACCAATATAAATAAAGAATGAGTTCATTACAGTACCTTATGTGGTGGTTTTTCTTTCTTTCCCTAACGGAGCTTATGAGATTTCCTGTTGAGTTTTGTGTTGTGAAGTTTTCAAGTTTCGGGTAAAGATTTGATGGACTATAGAATAAGGAGTGGCAAGAGCCTAAGCTTGGGGATTCCCATGGAACCCCAATATATTCAATAATAGCCAAAATCCTAAGCTTGTGGATGCCCCCGGAAGGCATCCCCTCTTTCGTCTTCGTTTATCGGTAACTTTACTTGGAGCTATATTTTTATTCGCCACATGATATGTGTTTTGCTTGGAGCGTCTTGTATGATATTAGTCTTTGCTTTTTAGTTTTTCACAATCATCCTTGCTGTACATACCTTTTGGGATAAGCCCACTTGATTAGAATTTATTAGAATACTCTATGCACTTCACTTATATCTTTTGAGCTAGATAGTATTTGCTCTAGTGCTTCACTTATATCTTTTAGAGCACGGCGGTGGCTTAATTTTGAAGAAATTGTTGATATATCATGCTTCACTTATATTATTTTGAGAGTCTTTTAGAACAGCATGGTATTTGCTATGGTTATGAATTTGGTCCTAGAATGATGAGCATCCAAGTTGGGTATAATAAAAACTATCATAGAAAGTGCATTAGACACTAGGATCAATTTGACGCTTGATAATTGTTTTGAGATATAAAGGTGGTAATGTTAGAGTCATGCTAGTGGGTAATTATGAAATTGAGAAATACTTGTGTTGAAGTTGGCAAGTCCCGTAGCATGCACGTATGGTAAAAGTTGTGTGACAAATTTGTTGCATGAGGTGCTCTTTTGATTGCCTTCCTTATGAGTGGAGGTCGGGTTCGCACGATGGTTAACTCCTACCAACCCTCCCCCTAGGAGCATGCATAGTAGTACTTTGCTTCGAGGGCAAGTAGACTTTTGCAATAAGTATATGAGTTCTTTATGACTAATGTGAGTCCATGGATATACGCACACTCACCCTTCCACTTTGCTAGCCTCTATTATACCGCGCAACTTTCGCCGGTATCATGCACCCATTATTTACCTTCCTCAAAACAGCCACCATACCTACCTATTATGGCATTTCCATAGCCATTCCGAGATATATTGCCATGCAACTTTTCACCGTTCCGTTATTATGACACGCTCCATCATTGTCATATTGCTCTTTGCATGCTCATGTAGTTGACATCGTATTTGTGGCAAGGCCACCCTCATAATTTTCATACATGTCACTCTTGATTCATTACATGTCCCGATACACCGCCGGAGGCATTCATATAGAGTCATATTTTGTTCTAAGTGTTGAGTTGTAATTCTTGAGTTGTAAATTAATAAAAATGTGATGATCTTCATTATTAGAGCATTGTCCCAAGTAAGGAAAGGATGATGAAGACTATGATTCCCCCACAAGTCGGGATGAGACTTCGGACTTTAATAAAACAAAAAGAGGCCAAAGTGCCCACCAAATAAAAAAAATAAGAAAGGCCAAAAAAAGAGAAAGGCCAAATAAAAAAAATGAGAGAAAAAGAGAGAAGGGACAATAATACTATCTCTTTTCCACACTTGTGCTTCAAAATAGCACCATGATCTTCATGATAGAGAGTCTCTTGTGTTGTCACTTTCATATACTAGTGGGAATTTTTCATTACAGAACTTGGCTTATATATTCCAATGATGGGCTTCCTCAAAATGCCCTAGGTCTTCGTGAGCAAGCAAGTTGGATGCACATCCACTTAGTTTCTTTTGTTGAGCTTTCATACATTTATAGCTCTAGTGCATTTGTTGCATGGCAATCCCTACTCACTCACATTGATATCTATTGATGGGCATTTCCATAGCCCGTTGATACGGCTAGTTGATGTGAGACTATCTTCTCCCTTTTTGTCCTCACAACCACCACCTTATACCACCATAGTGCTATGTCCATGGCTTGCGCTCATGTATTGCATAAGAGTTGAAAAAGCTGAAGCACGTTAAAAAGTATGAACCAATTGCTTGGCTGAGACCGGGGTTGTGCATGATGGGAGTATTTTGTGTAATGAAAATGAAGCATGGCCTAACTATATGATTTTGTAGGGATAAGCTTTCTTTGGCTATGATATTTTGATAGGACATGATTATTTGTTAGTATGCTTTGAGTATTACTATTTTTTATGTTTTATAAGCTTTTATCTTGGATCATTTGGATCTGAACAATCATGCCACAATAAAGAAAATTACATTGAGAATTATGCTAGGTAGCATTCCACATCAAAAATTCTGTTTCTATCATTTACCTACTCGAGGACGAGCAGGAATTAAGCTTGGGGATGCTTGATACGTCTCCAACGTATCTATAATTTTTGATTGTTCCATGCTATTATATTACCCGTTTTGGATGTTTATGGGCTTTACTTTTCACTTTTATATCATTTTTTGGACTAACCTACTAACCGGAGGCCTAGCCCATATTGCTGTTTTTTTTGCCTATTTCAGTGTTTCGAAGAAAAGAAACGGAGTCCAAACGGAATGAAACCTTTGGAGGCGATCTTTTTGGAACAAACGTGATCCAGAGGACTTGGAGTGCAAGTCAAGAAGCAATCGAGGAGGCCACAAGGGTGGAGGGCGCCCCCCCTATCTTGTGGGCCCGTCGGACGTCCACCAACCTACTTATTCCTCCTATATATACTCACGTACCCCGAGAACATCAAGGGCGACAACCAAAACCTAATTCCACCGCCGCAACCTTCTGTATCCGCGAGATCCCATCTTGGAGCCTTTGCCGGCGCTCCGCCGGAGGGGGAATCAACCACGGAAGGCTTCTACATCAACACCATAGCCTCTCCGATGAGTTGTGAGTAGTTTACCACAGACCTTCGGGTCCATAGCTATTAGCTAGATGGCTTCTTCTCTCTCTTTGAATCTCAATACTATGTTCTCCTTGATCTTCTTGGAGATCTATTCGATGTAACTCTTTTTGCGGTGTATTTGTCGAGATCCGATGAATTGTGGGTTTATGATCAAGTTTATCTATGAGAAATATTTGAATCTCCTCTGAATTCTTTTATGTGTGATTAAGTTATCTTTGCAAGTCTCTTCGAATTATCAGTTTGGTTTGGACTACTAGATTGGTCTCTCTTGCAATGGGAGAAGTGCTTAGCTTTGGGTTCAATCTTGCGGTGTCCTTTCCCAGAGATAGCAGGCGCAGCAAGGCACGTATTGTATTGTTGCCATCGAGGATAAAAAGATGGGGTTTATATCATATTGCATGAGTTTATCCCTCTACATCGTGTCATCTTTCTTAATGCGTTACTATGTTCTTTATGAACTTAATACTCTAGATGCATATGCTGGATAGCGGTCGATGTGTGGAGTAATAGTAGTAGATGTAGGCAGGAGTCGGTCTACTTGTCACGGACGTGATGCCTATATACATGATCATGCCTAGATAATCTCATAACTATTCTCTTTTCTATCAATTGCTCGGCAGTAATTTGTTCACCCACCGTAATACTTATGCTATCTTGAGAGAAGCCATTAGTGAAACCTATGGCCCCCGGGTCTATCTTTCATCATATAAGCTTTCAATCTACTTTTATTTGCATCTTTACTTTTCCAATATATATTATAAAATACCAAAAATATATTTATCTTATCATATTATCTCTATCAGATCTCACTTTCGCAAGTGGCCGTGAAGGGATTGACAACCCCTTTATTGCGTTGGTTGCGATTTCTTGTTTGCTTGTGTAGGTGCGTGGGACTTTTGAGGAGCCTCCTACTGGATTGATACCTTGTTTCTCAAAAACTGAGGGAAATACTTACACTACTATTGCTGCATCACCCTTTCCTTTTCAACGGAAACCAACGCAAGCTCAAGATGTAGCATGTAGCTCAGAGGATATTTGTGACTTAGGCGATTACGGTGTCGCGGCTAAGTCTCCAAGTGGGAGGATTGCTCTCCACTTGGAATGTTTTTAACTTAGGCGATTTTGGGGTCGCGGCTAAGTCCCGAGTGGGAGGATTGCTCTCCACTCGGAGTGTTTTTAACTTAGGCGATTTTAGGGTCGCAGCTAAACTCTGAGTGGGAGGATTGCTCTCCACTCGGAGTGTTTTTAACTTAGGCGATTTCAGGGTCGCAGCTAAGCCCCCGAGTGGGAGGATTGCTCTCCACTCGGAATGTTTTTAACTTAGGCGATTACGGGGTCGCAGTTAAGCCCTCGAGCGGGAGGATTGCTCTCCACTCGGAGTGTTTTTTAACTTAGGCGATTACGGGGTC
>NC_041387.1:421143032-421213734 GCF_002162155.2 Triticum dicoccoides | reverse complement strand
GGGGTCGCAGCTAAGCCCTGAGTGGGAGGATTTCTCTCCACTCGGAATGTTTTTTTAACTTAGGCGATTACGGGGTCGCAGCTAAGCCCCCGAGTGGGAGGATTGCTCTCCACTCGAAATGTTTTTAACTTAGGCGATTACAGGGTCGCAGCTAAGCCCCCGAGTGGGAGGATTGCTCTCCACTCGGAATGTTTTTAACTTAGGCGATTACGGGGTCGCAGCTAAGCCCCAGAAATTAGTCTTGATAACCCACAAGTGTAGGGGATCGCAACAACTTTTGAGGGTAAAGTATTCAACCCAAATTTATTGATTCGACACAAGGGGAGCCAAAGAATATTCTTGAGTATTAGCAGTTGAGTTGTCAATTCAACCACACCTGGATAACTTAGTATCTGCAGCAAAGTATTTAGTAGCAAAGTAGTATGATAATAAAGGTAACGGTGGCAAAAGTAAAGATAACAGTTTTTGGGTTTTTGTAGTAGTTGTAACGGTAGCAACGGAAAAGTAAATAAGCGAAGAACAATATGTGAAGAGCTTGTAGGCAATGGATCAGTGATGGATAATTATGCCGGATGCGATTCCTCATGTAATAGTTATAACATAGGGTGACACAGAACTAGCTCCAGTTCATCAATGTAATGTAGGCATGTATTCCGTAAATAGTCATACATGCTTATGGAAAAGAACCTGCATGACATCTTTTGTCCTACCCTCCCATGGCAGCGGGGTCCTAGCGGAAACTAAGGGGTATTAAGGCCTCCTTTTAATAGAGAACCGGAACAAAGCATTAGCACATAGTGAATACATGAACTCCTCAAACTACGGTCATCACCGAGAAGTATCCCGATTATTGTCACTTTGGGATTGTCGGATCATAACACATAATAGGTGACTATAGACTTGCAAGATAGGATCAAGAAGACACATATATTCATGAAAACATAATAGGTTCAGATATGAAATCATGGCACTCGGGCCCTAGTGACAAGCATTAAGCATAGCAAAGTCATAGCAACATCAATCTCAGAACATAGTGGATACTAGGGATCAAACCCTAACAAAACTAACTTGATTACATGGTAAATCTCATCCAACCCATCACCGTCTAGAAAGCCTTCTATGGAATTACTCATGCACGGCAGTGAGCATCATGAAATTGGTGATGGAGGATGGTTGATGATGATGACGGCGATGAATCCCCCTCTCCGGAGCCCAGAACGGACTCCAGATCAGCCCTCCCGAGAGAGATTAGGGCTTGGCGGCGGCTCCGTGTCGTAAAACGCGATGAAACTTTCTCTGTGATTTTTTTCTCCCCGAACTTGAATATATGGAGTTGGAGTTGAGGTCGGTGGAGGTCCAACGGGCCCACAAGATAGGGGGGCGCGCCCTATAGGGGGGGGGCGTCTTGTGGACAGGTCGTGGGCCCCCTGGTGTATTTCTTTCACCCAGAAATTCTTATTAATTCCAAAAAGTGCCTCCGTGGATTTTCAGGACATTCCGAGAACTTTTCTTTTCTACACATAAAACAACATAATGGCAGTTGTGCTGAAAACAGCGTCAGTCCGGGTTAGTTTCATTCAAATCATGCAAGTTAGAGTCCAAAACAAGGGCAAAAGTGTTTGTAAAAGTAGATACGTTGGAGACGTATCAACTCCCCCAAGCTTAAACCTTTGCTTGTCCTCAAGCAATTCTGTTGATAAACTGAAAGTGATAAAGAAAAACTTTTACAAACTCTATTTTCTCTTGTTGTTGTAAACATGAAAAGCCAGCATTCAAGTTTCAGCAAATATTATGAACTAACCATACTCACAATAACAATTAGGTCTCACAATTACTGATATCAATAGCATAGTCAGCTAGCGAGCCATAATAATAAAACTCGGATGACAACACTTTCTCAAAATAATCATAACATGGTATAACAAGATGGTATCTCGCTAGCCCTTTCTGAGACTGCAAAATATAAATGCAGAGCACCTTTAAAGATCAAGGACTGACTAAACATTGTAATTCATGGTAAAAGAGATCCAGTCAAGTCATACCCAATATAAACCAATAATTATGAATGCAAATAGCAGTGTGCTCTCCAGCGGGTGATTTTTAATAAGAAGGGTGATGAATCAACATAAAAGTAAATAGATAGGCCCTTCGTAGAGGGAAGCAAGGATTTGTAGAGGTGCCAGAGCTCGATTTTAAAATAGAGATTGAATAACATTTTGAGCGGCATACTTTCACTGTCAACGCAACAACTATGAGATGGTTGTATCTTCCATACTACATGCATTATAGGCAGTTCCCAAACAGAATGGTAAAGGTTTATACTCCCCCAACCACCAACAAGCATCAATCCATGGCTTGCTCGAAACAACGAGTGCCTCCAACTAACAACAGCCTTGGGGGAGTTTTGTTTAATTATTTTTATTTGCTTTGATCTTTTTGGATCATGGGACTGGGCATCCCGGTTACCGGCCCTTTCTCGTGAATGAGGAGTGGAGTCCACTCCTCTTGAGAATAACCCACCTAGCATGGAAGATATAGGCAGCCCTAGTTGTAACATGAGCTGCTCGAGCATACAAACCAGAATTTCATTTGAAGGTTTAGAGTTTGGCACATACAAATTTACTTGGAACGGCAGGTAAATACCGCATATAGGAAGGTATAGTGGACTCATATGGAACAACTTTGGGGTTTAAGGAGTTTGGATGCACAAGCAGTATTCCCGCTTAGTACAGGTGAAGGCTAGCAAAAGACTGGGAAGCGACCAACTGAGAGAGCGACAACAGTCGTAAACATGCATTAAAATTAATTTACACCGAGTACAAGCATGAGTAGGATATAATCGACCATGAACATAAATATCATGAAGGCTATGTTGATTTGATTCAACTACATGCGTGAACATGTGCCAAGTCGAGTCACTCAATTCATTCAAAGGAGGATACCATCCCATCATACCACATCATAATCATTCTAATAGCATGTTGGCACACAAGGTAAACCATTATAACTCATAGCTAATCAAGCATGGCACAAGCAACTATGATCTCTAAATGTCATGGCAAATATGTTTACCTCATAATAAGCTGACTCAGAAACGATGAACTCATCATATTTACAAAAACAAGAGAGGTCGATTTCATACCAGCTTTTCTCATCCCAATAAGTGCATCATCTATCGTCATTATTGCCTTTCACTTGCACGACCGAATGATGTGTATAATAATAAGAGTGCACGTGCATTGGACTAAGCTGGAATCTGCAAGCATTCAACTCAAAAGGGAAGACAAGGTAATATGGGCTCTAAGTTAAATAAACAATCATGCAAATAAGAGCCACTAAGCATTTTCAATATGGTCTTCTCGACCCCCCCAAAAAAGGAAAATAAAACTATTTACACGGGAAAGCTCCCAACAAGTAAGAAGAAGAACAAGAAATCTTTTTGGGTTTTCATTTTAATTTCTACCACAAGCATGGAAATTAAACTAACTATTTTTTTGGTTTTTCTTAAGGTTTATCAAACACACAAGAATAAAATTAGAAAAAGAAATTTAAACTAGCATGGATAATACAATGAAAGAGTATGAGCACTGACAACTAGTGTGTGAACAAGAGAAATACGTACTCCCCCAAGCTTAGGCTTTTGGCCTAAGTTGGTCTAGTACCAACGACCGCCGCTACTCTCCCCGGTGTAATGGGAGGTGTAATCAGGATACCACTGGCTGGCCATCTCCGGATCCCACTGGACACATGATGCACGGTAAGGGTCCAGTTCAGGTTCCGGCTCAGGTTCAGGTTCTGGAGTAAAAGCTTGAGCTCGATGATTGTTCACCGCTTCCGGTGTGACAAGAAAATTTTCTGCAAGCAAATCAAACACCAAAGGCGCAGGCAAAATAATAATCTCAAAGTGCTTCTTATTAAATCTAAGTTTATACAAGAGCATCCTATCTTCATTGTCAACAATAAACTTGTGTGCTACCATGCTCTTGTAATCTAAAATGTGAGGAGGCAATTTTATATCCTCCTTCTCATGGTGCCTAATGGGTATCTGAAAATGTCTAGCAAGGCGTGCAACATAGATACCTCTAAATATGGGGCCTTTTGTACGATTCAGGGCTAGCCGTTTAGCAAAGACGGCACCCACACTAAAAGTATTATCTCCAAGCAAGGCATGTTGAAGAATGATAATATCAAGAACACTCAAGTTTCCACTATTTCCACGACCAATCAAGCATCTACTAGCAAATATAGCAAAATAGCATAAAACAGGAAAGTGTATGCTAGAGACTTTTGCCTCGGAACCCTTCTTTGGCTCCTCTACAGCGACAGTATTAACAAAGCCACCCACATCTTCACGATGGGGTTCCTCTAATTCTCCCTCATAAGGTATCCTACACACCGTGCGAAAATTACGTAAAGACATTTCTTTGAATTCATCATATAAATGAAATGATACTGCATGCGGTGACTTCTTAGGATAATAATAAAAGTTTTGCATGAAAGTATTTCTGAGTAAGAGATATTGATCGATCCGGTCGTTGATGAAACTGGTGAGGCCTGCAGTCTCGATCAAAGAATAAAAATCTTCATGAATTCCATCTTCTTTCAAGAAATCCTCACATGGCCATTCACACGATCGTACTTCCGCTAAGCGAGGAAGATTATACTTGGCTTTTTCCTTCTCTTTGGCTTTTTTTTCCTGAGAGCTTTGGCTAGAAGAGCCCTTCAAAAACCTCCTTAACATTTTTTGAAAATTTCTGAAATTTTGGTAACTTCAAAATAAAAGTGAATAAAACTAAACAAAACGGATAGCAACTACTCCTACAAGTGCCTAGAGCCTATATCATGCATTAGAATTTCTTGGGACCTCATAAATTGAACATGCAAGCTCAAGAAAATGGTCACCTATGCAGCAAAAATTTGCAATGAATAAAGCACTAGAACAAAAACTAATTGGACCAATGGAGGAGTCACATACCAAGCAACAATCTCCCAAAGCAGTTTTGTGAATGGAGCTTTGAGCAAGGAGATCGAAAATCGCAACAAACCGAGCTAGAACTCGTGCTTGAGCTGGATGGGGATTTTTTTGGGTAGAAGATGAAGTGTGTGGGTGCTGGCATAAGTGGAGGGGGGCCACCAGGGGCCCACGAGATAGGGGGCGCGCCCTATAGGGGGGGAGGCGTGCCCTCCACTCTCGTGGCCTGGTGCTTGCCCCTCATGTAGTGATATCAGTGCCTAAAATCCTCAAATATTCCATAAAAATCATACTAAATTTGTAGGGCATTTGGAGCACTTTTATTTTCAGGATATTTTTTAATGCACAGATAATTCAGAAAACAGACGGATAATACTATTTTTGCTTTATTTATTCTATATAACAAAAAGTAAAAAGAGGGTACAGAAGGTTGTGCCCTCTAGTTTCATCCATCTCATGATCATCAAAATGAATCCACTAACAAGGTTGATCAAGTCTTGTTAACAAACTCATTCCGAATAACACGGAACCGGAGAAATTCCGAATAACACTAAGTTACCTCAACGGGTATATGAAAATCCCCAACAATAAGAATATCATACTTTTTCTTGACAGTAGGGAGAGGAAATTCAAAACCTCCAATAATAATAGTTGGAACTTTTCCAATAGAATTGACGTTATGAACTTGAGATTGTTTCCTCGGAAAGTGTACCATATGCTCATCACCATTAACATGAAAAGTGACATTGCCTTTGTTGCAATCAATAACAGCCCCTGCAGTATTAAGAAAAGGTCTACCAAGGATAATAGACATACTATCATCCTCGGGAATATCAAGAATAACAAAGTCCGTTAAGATAGTGACATTTGCAACCATAACAGGCACATCCTCACAAATACCGACAGGTATAGCAGTTGATTTGTCATCCATTTGCAAAGATATTTCAGTAGGTGTCAACTTTGTTCAATTCAAGTCTACGATATAAAGAGAGATGCATAACACTAACACCGGCTCCAAGATCACATAAAGCAGTTCTAACATAATATCTTTTAATGGAGCATGGTATAGTTGGTACACCCGGATCTCCAAGTTTCTTTGGTATACCACCCTTAAAAGTGTAATTAGCAAGCATGGTGGAAATTTCAGCTTCCGGTATCTTTCTTTTATTTGTAATGATATCCTTCATATACTTAGCATAAGGATTTACTTTGAGCATATCAGTTAAGCGCAAATGTAAGAAAATAGGTCTAATCATTTCAGCAAAGCGCTCAAAATCCTCATCATCCTTTGTCTTGGATGGTTTAGGAGGAAAGGGCATGGGTTTCTGAACCCATGGTTCTCTTTCTCTACCGTGCTTCCTAGCAACAAAATCTCTCTTATCATAACATTGATTCTTTGATTGTGGGTTATCAAAATCAACAACAGGTTCAATTTCTACTTCATTGTTTTTGCTAGGTTGAGCATCAACATGAACATTATCATTAACATTATCACTAGGTTCATGTTCATCACCTGATTGTGTTTCAGCATCAGAAATAGAAATATCATTGGGATTCTCAGGTGTGTCTATAGTAGGTTCACTAGAAACATGCAAAGTTCTATCATTTTTCTTCTTCTTTTTAGAAGAACTAGGAGCCTCTAAATTATTTCTTTGAGAATCTTGCTCGATTCTCTTAGGGTGGTCTTCAGGATACAAAGGTTCCTGAGTCATTCTACCAGTTCTAGTAGCCACTCTAACAACAAAGTCATTATTATTATTTAATTCATCAAGCAAATCATTTTGAGCTTTAAGTACTTGTTCAGCTTGAGTAGCAACCATAGACGCATATTTGCTAACTAGTTTGAGTTCACCTTTAACTCTAGCAATGTTATCGCTCACGCGTCCTATCTCGAAAGCATTATTCTTTAACTCTCTACCAACATAAGCATTAAAACTTTCTTGTCTAGCCATAAAGTCATCAAATTCATCTAATCAAGGACTATGAAATTTAGTAGAGGGGATTTCAACTTTATCATATCTATAGAGAGAATTTTCCTTTACTACCTGTGTCGGGTTCAAGACAATGTGGTTCTTCAACAGGCAGTATATTTAAGACCATGTATTTCTTCAATATGTGGTAAATTCTTAACATCTTCAGCTTTAATACCTTTTCCTTTCATTGATTTCTTTGCCTCTTGCATATCTTCAGGACTGAGAAATAAAACACCTCTCTTCTTTGGAGTGGGTTTAGGAATAGGTTCAGGAGTAGGCTCAATTGGTTCAGGAATTGCCTCGGGAATTGGCTCAGGAAGAGTCCAATTATTTTCATTAGTCAACATATTATTCAATAATATTTCAGCTTCATCGAATGTTCTTTCCCTGAAAACACAACCAGCACAACTGTCCAAGTAGTCCTTGGAAGCATCGGTTAGTCCATTATAAAAGATATCGAGTATTTCATTTTTCTTAAGAGGATGATCAGGCAAAGCTTTAAGTAACCGGAGAAGCCTCCCCCAAGCTTGTGGGAGACTCTCTTCTTTGATTTGCACAAAGTTATATATTTCCTGCAAGGCAGCTTGTTTCTTATGAGCAGGGAAATATTTAGCAGAGAAGTAATAAATCATATCCTGGGGACTACGCACACAACCAGGAGCAAGAGAGTTATACCAAGTCTTAGCATCACCCTTTAATGAGAACGGAAATATCTTAAGAATATAATAATAGCGAGACTTCTCATCATGAGTAAACAGGGTAGCTATATCATTTAACTTGGTAAGATGTGCCACAATAGTTTCAGATTCAAGCCCATAAAAAGGATCAGATTCAACTAAAGTAATAATCTCGGGATCAACAGAGAATTCATAATCCTTATCAGTAACACAGATAGGTGAGGTAGCAAAAGCAGGGTCAGGTTTCATTCTAGCATTAAGAGACTGCTGCTTCCATTTAGCTAATAACTTCTTAAGATCATATCTATCATTGCAAGCAAAGATAGCTCTAGCAGCTTCTTCATTCATAACATAGCCCTCAGGAACAACATGCAATACATAATCATTGGGAGAACTTTCATCATCACTATCATCAATAATAGCATCTTCAATATTTTCATTCCCCCTAACTCTAGCAAGTTGTTCATCAAGAAATTCACCTAATGGCAAAGTAGTATCTCGCACAGAAGTGGTTTCATCATGCATAGCAGAAGTAGCATCATTAATAACATGCGACATATCAGAATTTATAGCAGTAGCAGGTTTAGGTGTCTCAAGCTTACTAATAACAGAAGGAGAATCTAGTGCAGAGCTAGATGGCAGTTCCTTACCTCCCCTCGTAGTTGAGGGCAAAATCGTAGTTCTGTCGTCTTTCAAGTTCTTCATAGTGATCAACAGATATAAATCCCAAGTGACTCAGAGAATAGAGCTATGCTCCCTGGCAACGGCGCCAGAAATTAGTCTTGATAACCCACAAGTGTAGGGGATCGCAACAGCTTTCGAGGGTAAAGTATTCAACCCAAATTTATTGATTCAACACAAGGGGAGCCAAAGAATATTCTTGAGTATTAGCAGTTGAGTTGTCAATTCAACCACACCTGGATAACTTAGTATCTGCAGCAAAGTATTTAGTAGCAAAGTAGTATGATAATAAAGGTAACGGTGGCAGAAGTAAAGATAACAGTTTTTGGGGTTTTGTAGTAGTTGTAACAGTAGCAACGGAAAAGTAAATAAGCGAAGAACAATATGTGAAGAGCTCGTAGGCAATGGATCAGTGATGGATAATTATGCCAGATGCGATTCCTCATGTAATAGTTATAACATAGGGTGACACAGAACTAGCTCCAGCTCATCAATGTAATGTAGGCATGTATTCCGTAAATAGTCATACATGCTTATGGAAAAGAACTTGCATGACATCGTTTGTCCTACCCTCCCGTGGCAGCGGGGTCCTAGCGGAAACTAAGGGATATTAAGGCCTCCTTTTAATAGAGAACCGGAACAAATCATTAGCACATAGTGAATACATGAACTCTTCAAACTACGGTCATCACCGAGAAGTATCTCGATTATTGTCACTTCGGGGTTGTCGGATCATAACACATAATAGGTGACTATTGACTTGCAAGATAGGATCAAGAACACACATATATTCATGAAAACATAATAGGTTCAGATTTGAAATCATGGCACTCGGGCACTAGTGACAAGCATTAAGCATAGCAAAGTCATAGCAACATCAATCTTAGAACATAGTGGATACTAGGGACGAAACCCTAACAAAACTAACTTGGTTACATGGTAAATCTCATCCAACCCATCACCGTCCAGAAAGCCTACGATGGAATTACGAACGCACGGTGGTGAGCATCATGAAATTGGTGATGGAGGATGATTGATGATGACGACAGCGACGAATCCCCCTCTCCGGAGCCCCGAATGGACTCCAGATCAGCCCTCCCAAGAGAGATTAGGGCTTGGCGGTGGCTCCGTGTCATAAAACGCGATGAAACTTTCTCTCTGATTTTTTCCCCCTGAACGTGAATATATGGAGTTGGAGTTGAGGTCAGTGGAGGTCTAGGGGGCCCACAAGATAGGGGGAGCGCCCTTAGGGGGGGGGGCTATATGGTGTATTTCTTTTGCCCAGAAATTCTTATTAATTCCAAAAAGTGCCTCTGTGGATTTTCAGGACATTCCGAGAACTTTTCTTTTCTACACATAAAACAACATCATGGTAGTTCTGCTGAAAACAACGTCAGTCCGGGTTAGTTTCATTAAAATCATGCAAGTTAGAGTCCAAAACAAGGGAAAAAGTGTTTGGAAAAGTAGATACGTTGGAGACGTATCAACCCCCGAGTGGGAGGATTGCTCTCCACTCGGAATGTTTTTAACTTAGGCGATTACGGGGTCGCAGCTAAGCCCCAGAGTGGGAGGATTGCTCTCCACTCGGAATGCCTTTTTTTAAACCTAGGCAATTACGGGGTCGCAGCTAAGCCCCTGAGTGGGAGGATTGCTCTCCACTCGGAATGTTTTTTTTAACTTAGGCGATTACAGGGTCGCAGCCAAGCCCCCGAGTGGGAGGATTGCTCTCCACTCGGAATGTTTTTTAACTTAGGCGATTACGGGATCGCAGCTAAGCCCCCGAGTGGGAGGATTGCTCTCCACTCGGAATGTTTTAACTTAGGCGAATCAAGTTTGCAGCTAAGCCACCCACTGGGGGATTTGGACACAAGTGATTACGAGAAACCAATCATTAAGATACTATAAAAATCTTGTCTTTGGAAAACAAACTGAAGTGCTTTTATTACAACTCGTCGGGTGGAGTGATTTTAGGTATAGAAAGGATGAAGCAGCTCTGCGTTCCATGCGCGTGGCTCGTCCATTTTCTTGGCTAGGTTGTAAATGTGGTACGCTCCATTGTGAAGCACCTTGGTGATGATTAAGGGACCTTCCCAGGCCGGAGCGAGCTTGTGAGGTCATTTCTGAACCACTCGGAGCACAAGGTCTCCTTCCTGAAATGTTCGACCTCTGACATTGCAAGCATGGAATCGACACAGATCTTGCTGATAGATGGTCGACCGAACCAAAGCCATCTCGCGCTCTTCCTCCAGGAGGTCAACAACGTCTTCACGTGCTTGCTCTGCTTCATCTTCTAAGAATAGTTCAACTCGGGGTGCATTGTGCAGTAAGTCACTCGGAAGCACAACCTCAGCGCCGTACACCAGGAAGAAAGGGGTTCGATCAGTCGACCGGTTGGGTGTTGTTCTCAGCCCCCATAGGACTGATGGAAATTCGGTCACCCAAGCTCCAGCAACATGCTTTAGATCGCGCATCAGTCGAGGCTTTAACCCTTGAAGGACCAAACCATTTGCCCTTTCTGTCTGTCCATTCGACTGCAGGTGTGCGACGGACGCATAGTTGACCCAAGTGCCTTGGGAAGCGTAGAACGCCTTGAACCCATTAGAATCAAAGTTGGAGATGTTATCTATGATGATGCTGTGAGGAACTCCATATCTGAATATTAACTCTCTGATGAAACTGACGGCAGTGCCTGCTCCAAGGTTTTTGATGGGCTTGGCTTCGATCCACTTGGTGAACTTGTCGACTGCTACAAGTAAATGGGTGAAACCAATCGCGCCGGTCTTGAAGGGCACAACCATATCCAATCCCCAGACTACAAACGGCTAGACAAGTGGAATAGTCTTCAAGGCAGATGCAGGCTTGTGAGACATGTGGGAGTAGAACTGGCAACCTGCGCACTTGTCGACTATATCTTTCGCCATCTCATTTGCTCGAGGCCAATAGAATCCCGCTCGGTATGCTTTGGCCATGATGGTCCGAGAGGACGCATGGTGACCACAGGTCCCCGAGTGGATGTCGTTTAGGATCATTCGGCCTTCTTTCGGGGTGATGCAGCATTGGGCCACTCCTATGACACTTTCTCTGTATAGCTGTCCTTTCATCATGGTGAAAGCTGTCGATTGACGGACTATCTGGCGAGCCTCATCTTCATCCTCTGGGAGCTCCTTTCTGAGAATGTACGCGATGTACGGTACTGTCCAATCGGACGTGACCACCAAGACTTCCATGATTAGGTCGACCATGGCTGGGACCTCGATCTCAGTCGGGTTGGTTGAACTTATTGGTTGCGGGGGCTCTTCCTTGAAGGGATCTTCTTGTATTGACGCGGTGTGGAGATGCTCCAAGAACACATTGCTGGGAATAGGCTTCCGAGTGGAACCTATCTTCGCCAGATCATCAACATCTTGATTCCTGATTCGTGGGATGTGGTGGAGCTCTAACCCCTCAAACTTCTTCTCTAGCTTTCTCACTGCATTGCAGTAAGCTGTCATTGCAGGACTCCTGACATCCCATTCCTTCATTACTTGGTTAACCACTAAGTCTGAGTCGCCATAAACCATCAAGCGCCGGACACCGAGTGAAATGGCCATACACAACCCATACAATAGTGCCTCATACTCAGCTTCATTGTTCGAAGCATCAAAGTGAATTTGGAGGACATAGCCGAGCTTGTCTCCTCATGGGGACACTAAGACCACTCCTGCACCAGAGCCATTTAACATCTAGGATCCATCAAAAAACATGGTCCAATGTTCCGACTGAATTTGAATCAGCTGTTGTTGTTCCGTCCACTCTGCGAGGAAATCTGCAATTGCTTGAGACTTAATGGCCTTCTTTGCCTCAAATTTGATATCCAAAGGAAGAAGTTCAATCACCCACTTTGTCACTCGACCAGTTGCATCTCTGTTATTCAAAATCTCTGACAATGGAGCGTCGCTGACGACTAAAATTGAGTGATCAGAGAAATAATGTGCATCCTTCTTCGTGGTCAGGTAAATCCCATAAACAAGCTTCTGATAGTGAGGATATCTCTGCTTGGATGGAGTTAAGACTTCTGAAATGTAATACACGGAGCATTGAACTTTGAAGGCCTTGCCTTCTTCTTCCCGCTCGACCGTGAGCACTGTGCTAACAACTTGTCCCGTGGCTGTGATGTAAAGCAGCAGAGGCTCCTTGCTAACCAGAGCAGCAAGCACCGGCTGGGTGGAAAGCAGGGCTTTGAGCTCCTCAAACGCTGCTTCAGCTTCGTCATTCCACTTGAACTTGTCAGATTTCTTCATCAGTCGGTAAAGAGGTAGTGCCTTTTCATCGAGGCATGAGATGAATCGGCTCAAAGCAGCCAAACAACCAGTAAGCTTCTGAACATCATGCACATGCACTGGGCGTTTCATTCGGAGGATTGTGCTAATCGTCTATGGGTTTACGTCGATCCCTCATTCGAAAAAATGAGAAAACCGAGTAACTTTCCGCCTGGGAATCCAAACGTGCACTTTGATGGATTAAGCTTGATATCATACCTTCTCAAGTTGGCAAAGGTTTCAGCAAGGTCAGTCAGTAGGTCAAATCCTTTGCATGACTTAACCACTATGTCATCCATGTATGCTTCCACATTCCGACTGATTTGAGTGAGCAGGCACTTCTGAATCATGCGCATGAATGTGGCACCAGCATTCTTGAGGCCAAAGGGCATAGTAACATAGCAAAAACACCCAAACGGGGTGATGAAAGCCGTACTTATATCATCGGGTCCATACAGTCGGATCTGATGGTACCCGGAATAAGTGTCCAGGAAGGACAGTCGCTCACATCCCGCAGTTGAGTCGACTATCTGGTCGATGCGGGGCAGAGGGAAATGATCTTTCGGGCAGGCCCGATTGATGTGCTTGAAGTCAATACACATTCGGAGTGAATTGTCTTTCTTGGGAACCATAACAACATTGGCGAGCCACTCAGAGTGGTATAACTCCTGGATGAACTCAGCAGCCAGGAGCCGAGCCACCTCTTTGCCAATGGCTTTTCTCTTCTCCGTGGCGGACCGAAGGAGGTGCTCTTTGACGGGTTTTACTTTTGGATTGACTCGCAAACGGTGCTCAACCAGCTCCCTGGGTACACCTGGCATGTCAGATGGCTTCCATGCAAATATGTCCCAGTTCTCACGGAGGAACTGGATGAGCGCTTCTTCCTATTTGCTGTCGAGTGTCGTCGAGATATGGGCGGAGCGGCATTGAGGTCGGTCGGGTGAATGTGAACTGACTTAGTCTAGTCGGCCGACTGAAATGCAGACTCCGAGGCAGGCCTCTTAGCACGCAGCAAATCACTCGGATCTGCAGTCTTCTGGTACTCTTGAAACTCTACTGCTGCCATCTGCTCGCCTGCTATCTTTTCCCCATCTTGAAGACAATCTTTTGCTTTTTGATGGTTACCAAAAACCGTTATTATGCCTCTGGGGCCAGGAATCTTCATCTTGATATATACATATCACGGTCGAGCCATAAAGCTAGCATAAGCAGGTCTGCCCAGAATGGCATGATATGCACTCTGGAAATCCACAACCTCAAACATCAACTTCTCCTTGCGGAAATTCTTCTCATCGCCGAAAACCACGTCGAGAGTAATCTGGCCGAGTGATTCGGCTTTCTTTCCTGGGATGATTCCATGGAACCGCATGTTGCTCTCGCTGAGTTTGGACATCGGAATGCCCATTCCTTTGAGGGCCTCAGCATATAGAATATTCAGGCCACTGCCACCATCCATCAGGACCTTAGTCAGTCCGGTGCCTCCAATGACTGGGTCGACCACCAGCACTTGCCACCCAGGGGTAGCTACGCGTGCCAGGTGGTTGGACTGGTCGAATGTAATGGGGGTTTTTTGACCACTTCAGACACCTTGGTGTTGCGGAGCAACCATGTTTACCTCTTTGTTAATGACCTTCAGTCGACTTTTGCTCTCGACATCGGCAAAATTCACCAAGGTGGCATTGACATTGGGATAACCACCATCATCATCCTTGTCGGTGTCAAAACCGGCGGATCTCGGGTACGGGGTCCCGAACTGTGCATCTAGGCGGATGGTAACAGGAGACAAGGGACACGATGTTTTACCCAGGTTCGGACCCTCTTGATGGAGGTAAAACCCTACGTCCTGCTTGATTGATATTGATATTGTGGATGGTTACAAGAGTGGATCTACCACGAGATCAAGGAGGCTAAACCCTAGAAGCTAGCCTATGGTATGATTGTAATGGTTGTTGTTGTTGTGTCCTACGGACTAGAGCCATCCGGTTTATATAGACACCGGAGAGGGCTAGGGTTACATAGAGTCGGTTACAATGGTAGGAGATCTACGTATCCGTATCGCCAAGCTTGCCTTCCACGCCAAGGAAAGTCCCATCCGGACACGGGACGAAGTCTTCAATCTTCTATCTTCATAGTCTTGGAGTCCGGTCGATGATGATAGTCCGGCCGATGATAGTTCGGCCGATGATGGTAGTCTGGCAATCCAGACACCCCCTAATCCGGGACTCCCTCAGTAGCCCCCGAACCAGGCTTCAATGACGATAAGTCCAGCATGTGTGTAGTCTTCGGCGTTGCAAGGCGGGTTCTCCTTCAAGTTCTTCGTACCTGCCGAACAGTGTCCGACTTCCTCATCAATGTTGCGCGTCTTGGCTTCCACGCCCAATAATGGCCTTCTTCCACGCGTCGTGCGAATGTGAAAAGCCAGGGTGTCTTTTATGTTTTACCCCCTAGTTGTGCGAATAATCTGCCTATAAGGGAGGCAAGAATCCAGATCCAAATCACCATCTTCCTCCCGCAAATACTCATCGGAGCGCTTTCGACCAAGAATCCATTCCATCATGGACCGTCAACGCGGCTCCTCTTCTCGCACTCCCAGCCCTTTGCCAGGAGATTGGAGGAGATGATCTGTTCTGCACAACGAGCTGGTGAAGCTCCAAGCGGGGGGATATCTCCCTCCGGCCTTCATGGTTCCGGTTCGAGCCGGGCTGGCCACCTACAAAGGTGGGAAGCAAGCGGAGGTTACCCCAAATCCCAACAAAGGGGAGCGGGTATGCTTCGTCCCCTATCTGATAAGGGGGCTCGGATTTCCTGTACATCGATTCCTCCACGGGCTCCTGGAGTTCTATGGACTCCAGCTTCATCACCTCACGCCCGCCTCAATCCTGCATATTGCGGGTTACGTAGCTCTTTGCGAGCTATTCCTGGGCGTCGAGCCCCATTTCGCACTGTGGAAGAGGTTGTTCTGCCTTGTACCCCGCTCTCACGAGGGGTCCATATATCAAGTGGGCGCCGCCGAAATATGGCGCATTGCCGGGACCGGATATCCATCCGGAACCCCTAAGAAGGCGTCCGAAGACTGGCCTTCGGAATGGTTTTATATAGAAGACGCTCCGCTGCCGGACCCTGTTCGGATCGGCCTCCCGGAGTTCAGCAATGCTCCTCTGAAGAAACGCCTTAGTTGGCGTCCGCGGAGCCCACAACTGGAGGAAGACAAGAGCGTCCATTATTTGATGGGCCGAATAAGGTTACTGGCCCATGCCGGGTTGACCATGATTGGAGTCATGGCGACATGCATTATGCGGGGGGTGCAGCCACTACAATACAGGGGCCACCCCATGTGGGATTTCAACGGGGAGGACGATGCCACCCGTCATGGCCGCAAAGGGCCGGATTCGGTCGAAGATCTGGTGACGATCCTGTCCGGCCTATATAAGGGGGAGAAGGAGGATTTCCTTTGGACGAACCCGTTAAATGGGTTCTCCATGAATAATCCTCGGCCCTGGGTAAGCGAACACTCTGCATGCCCGACCCATGCTTTTTGAAACTTAAGTTTCTTATATTGTGTTCTTCTTTCGACGCAGGAGCTGCGCTGGATCGTGGAGGACATGCTAAGTCCAGCTCCGCAACCCGAGGATCCAGAGAGATCCCGGGATCCGGCCTCCGAAGAGGATCCGGACATAATGGTGGAGCTAATCGACGGGGTGTTCCACCAGCTCAGCATGGACAATGCTTTAGTCGCCATCACGGTCGACTATCCCGGACTATATCCGGCTTCCCAGGTGATTGTGACCGAAGTCCTGACACCGTCATTCCTTCCTTGCTTATTTCTGACCACCGTATACGATGGCGCTGTGCAGGAGGCGCCCCTAGGGCGAGAAGCCGAGCCCGCGGTGGCTGGCCAACAAAGGCCAGTCCGGACCAGTAGGCGGAAGAGGAGCGCGGTGCGGACTGAAACGTCGCTGCAAAGGTGTAGCTCACAATTCATTATTTAGAGCAACGTTCCTAGGAAGCGTTGAGTGCTCATGACTTTTGTAGGGAAAAAAGCGTCCGCCGGACTGCGGGCGTGGAGGTTGCCAATCCAACCTCTACCAGCCAGGCTCCAGCACCTGGTCTGGAGGGGGAGGCGAGCGCAAGGCGCGAGCCGGACGTTCCTCCGACGGAGGATGCCGACAGACTGTCCGCCACCGAGTCTGAGGTGGAGAGTGCCCTGAATCACAGGCGCCGCCGGACAGTATTTCGTGACGCGTGCTTCTCCCCTGAGGCGTTGAATGCCTTTAACACGGGGGACGCGCACCTTCGTGCTGCTCAAGATGGTTTTACCAGAGCCACGGAGCAGTATGTAAAAGACATACGGGTAAGAGAATTTAATAGTTATATATGCCAGTAGCCCCCGAGACTTAAAGTAGTTATATTAACTGATTTAAGGATCATATGAAACATAGGATCTTACCGAGAAGAATACCCAACTGTCTCAGGAGCTGCAAGAGTGCAAGGCCCAACTTGAGGCCGCACTCTCTGGTGCAGGAGGAAACGTAGGGACCTCTCCTGGTAACGCATTATTTTAGAAAGATAAGTAGCGTTTGGCCTTTGCGCAAGTCTAAAAAATGACGTTGCAGGTGCTGCGGACAAGATCCGGACAGGCAAGAACTTCTGCGCCAACTAAAGGCCAGCGAGAGGGTGCTGCATAAGGTGCAGCATGAAAGGAACAAGCTCCAGGATGCCCATGCCCAGCTTGGAGAAGAGCTGAAAGGCGTTCGAGCCGAGCTGTTGGGCTCCGTTAAGGAGAATCAACGGCTTCGTCGCGGCATCTATAGTAAGTTCTTGAGCGAACTCCTTTGAAAAGAAGAGTTCGGCGAGGAAGTCAATTTGACAGAATATGTCTGCAGGTATGCTCATAGGTCGCCCTGCGGAGGAGATGCCCGTATCAACGGGTGATCAACTTCCCGAATTGTTGCAACTGTTTGAACGAGTTCGGCAGGCAATGAGCGGCGTCATCCAGGCTTTATGGCTAGCCTTCTCCTTACCCGAGGGTCTTGGGGAGCTTGCGGAGAAGCTTCAGGGAGTGCGGCAGCGCTTCCATTTATGGAAGATTTCGGCCTGCCGCCAAGGTGCCAGGGAGGCCTGGGCCATGGTAAAGACGCGGTACAAGAAGGCGGATCCCAACCACATGGCCGAAGTCGGACCTGTGGGGCCCGATGGGAAGGAGATCCCTGTGAGTTTAGTATACGGCCAAGTAGAGTTGGCCGCTAAATTTTCCCAATAGGACTGTAAATTAGACAACCTGTTAGACGGATTGAGGAAGAATACAATCAGTCGATTTGACAATGTATTATAAAATGCCTCTAGCCGGATTGTAGATCGTTTGTCTTTGCCGACCTTTTCGCTTCGACCTCGGGACCCTAGAGTCCGGAGTGTGTCCGAATACCTTCTCGGTTATGAAACAACCGGGGTATGCATGGAGACCAGGCGTAGGGGTCATTAGTGCTTTATCAGACAAGTGCCCAACTAGTTATGTTATATTACATGGGTAGTAAGAAACATCTTCCAGGGAGAATAGTTCCGTTAAGGGTTCCTTTCCTCTGGGGGTGGCATGCCCTAAAGTGCATGTCCGGACTGCGAAAAAGGCAGAAAAACATCTGGGGGCAGATAAATAAGTGGATAAAAAATCATCTTTTAAGTCACCGACCGAGTATTCCCTTAAGAATGCTAGCTTTCGGCTTCACCCAGTCTGAGGTACACATCCGGCTGACCCGGCAGTAACAATCGCAGATGTGCTCCCTTTACCTCCTAGCCGAACAATCGGGAACGTAGGGGTAAGCACAGGAGCCAGGCAACCCAGCTTGGCCAAAACTTAAGTCATATCGATGCATATAATGGTGAATAAAAGGTACATGTGGAGGCTTGACACATGTGCTGGGCATGAAGCCCTTATAATTAAGCTTCTGGTAAAGAAGCCCCCAGGTATATTGAGTGCGGATAGCACATCAATTGCGTGCGAACGACGTGCAAGTAGGCCTTTTAAGGCTTTGATGAATAGGGTTGAGAAGAAAAAGATGAACAAAAGGCATCTGAAATAAAAAAATTTGGACGGGGGGAAAGGGACGAACTCTTAGTCCGGCGCTAGGCATAGAATCTTCGGAGGCGGGCTGCGTTCCATGGGTTCGGCTCGAGTCGGTTATCCGACGCATTTCGTAGACGGTACGCTCCGCCGGTCAAGACTTGATCGATGATGAAGGGGCCTTCCCATTTGGGCTTGAGCTTGTCCTTTTTCTTGTCCGGCAGGCGTAGAACCAGTTCGCCAACGTTGTAAGTCTTGGCCCGTACTTCTCTGCTTTGGTATCTTCGAGCCTGCTGCTGATAGAATGCGGAACGAGCCTTGGCGACGTCGCGTTCTTCCTCCAATGCGTCCAAGTTGTCCTGCCGATCCAACTCGGCTTCTCTTTCTTCGTACATGCGCACTCGAGGTGAGTCATGAATTATGTCGCAGGGCAAAACTGCTTCTGCGCCGTATACCATAAAAAATGGTGTGAATCCGGTAGTACGGTTAGGCATTGTCCGCAGCCCCCGGAGTACGGAGTCGAGCTCCTCTACCCAGTGCGTGTCAGATTTCGTAAGGGACCGCACTAGTCTGGGTTTGATGCCGCTCATTATTAGACCATTTGCTCGTTCCACTTGACCGTTGGTTTGAGGATGATAGACTGAAGCGTAGTCGAGCTTGATGCCCATATTTTTGCACCATGATTTAACCTCATCGGCCGTGAAGTTCGTGCCGTTATTGGTGATGATGCTGTGGGGGACACCATAACGGTGTACTACCCCGGATATAAAGTCTATCACTGGTCCGGACTCTGCCGTTTTAACTGGCTTGGCCTCTATCCATTTGGTGAATTTATCCACCATGACCAATAGGTACCTTTGCTTGTGGGTTCCCCCTTTAAGTGGTCCAACCATGTCAAGCCCCCAGACCGCGAACGGCCAGGTAATGGGTATAGTTTTGAGGGCGGTGGGTGGCATATGGCTCTGATTAGCAAAGAGCAGACAACCGACGCATCTTTGGACTAAGTCCTGAGCATCTGCTCGGGCCGTCGGCCAATAAAATCCTGTACGGAATGCCTTTCCTACAAGGGCCCGAGCTGCGGGGTGGTGTCCACCTAGTCCGGCGTGAATTTCAGCCAGGAGGTTTCGCCCTTCCTCTTCGGAGATACACCTTTGAAGGACTCCGGTTGTGCTTTTCTTATAAAGTTCTCCCTCATAGACCTTGTAGGCTTTAGATCGCCGGACAATGCAGCGGGCCTCATTTTGGTCTTCGGGAAGCTCCTGCCTAAGCAAGTAGGCGAGGAATGGTTCTGTCCACAGGGCAATTACTGCCATTATGTCGTGGGCTGAAGGTGTTATGTCATCGGCTGAATCGCCGGTTGGTGCGGCTTGTTCCGGTTTGTTATTTCCGTACTCCTCTTCCCATAGTACGGATGGCTTGAAGAGCCGTTCCAGGAAGATGTTAGGAGGGACAGCGTCGCGTTTTGCGCCGATGCGTGCCAGTACGTCGGCTGCTTGGTTATTATCCCGGGCTACGTGATGGAATTCAAGTCCTTCAAACCGGGCTGACATTTTTAGGACAGCGTTGCGATATGCTGCCATTTTCGGATCTTTGGCGTCAAAGTCTCCGTTTATTGGGATATTGCGAGGTTTGAATCCCCGCGCACCTCTAGGCGTTGAATGCCCATGGAGATTGCCATCCGGAGACCATGTAAAAGGGCCTCGTATTCGGCTGCGTTGTTGGAGTCCGTGTACATTATCTGAAGTACGTATTGGACTGTGTCCCCGGTCGGGGACGTCAATACGATGCTAGCCCCCAATCCGGCTAACATTTTAGAGCCGTCGAAGTGCATAATCCAATTGGAGTATGCGCCGTACTCTTTAGGGAGTTCGGCTTCGGTCCATTCAGCGACAAAGTTAGCCAAAACTTGTGACTTTATAGCTCGCCGAGGTTTGTAAGTTATATCAAATGGTAAGAGCTCAATGGCCCATTTTGCAATCCTGCCCGTCGCGTCGCGGTTGTTTATAATGTCGTTAAGTGGTACTTCAGAGGCCACTGTTATCGAACACTCTTGAAAGTAGTGTCGGAGCTTCCGGGATGCCATGAACACCGCGTATGCTATCTTCTGATAGTGCGGGTAACGGGACTTGCAGGGGGTTAACACAGTGGATACGTAGTATACTGGTTTTTGAAGAGGGAATTTATGCCCTTCTGTCTCTCGTTCGACGACGAGTACCGCGCTTATAACTTGATGCGTTGCTGCGATGTATAACAACATTGGTTCGCCCAGGTTGGGCGCAGCCAGGACCGGATTTGTTGCCAATATGGCCTTTATTTCTTCGAGTCCGGCGGTGGCAGCATCCGTCCACTCGAAGTGTTCGGTGCGCCTAAGGAGGCGATAGAGGGGCAATGCCTTTTCTCCTAGACGAGAGATAAAGCGGCTTAGAGCCGCCACACATCCAGTCAATTTTTGTATTTGCTTGAGGTCTTTTGGGATATCTAGCTGTGACAGAGCTCGAATCTTGGCTGGGTTTGCTTCAATTCCTCTACCGGATACGATGAAGCCCAGCAGCTTTCCAGCTGGTACGCCAAAAACGCATTTTTCCGGATTCAGCTTGATGTCATATGCTCTGAGGTTGTCGAATGTGAGCCTCAAGTCGCCTACTAGAGTTTCAATGTGTTTAGTTTTGACGACTACATCGTCTACGTATGCCTCTACTGTTTTGCCGATCTGGGTAGCCAGACATGTCTGAATCATGCGCTGATATGTTGCGACGGTGTTTTTAAGTCCGAAGGGCATCGTGTTGAAGCAGAATGGTCCATATGGAGTAATGAATGCCGTTGCGGCTTGATCCGCTTCTGCCATCTTGATTTGATGATAGCCGGAGTATGCATCCAGGAAGCACAATGAATCGTGCCCTGCAGTGGCATCGATGATTTGGTCGATGCGGGGGAGGGGGAAGGGATCCTTTGGGCATGCTTTATTTAGGTCTTTGAATTCGACACATAGGTGCCAGGATTTGTCCTTCTTTGGTACCATTACCAGGTTTTCTAGCCAATCCGGATGTTTGATGTCTCTGATGAATCCGGCTTCCAATAGTTTGGCTAGCTCTTCTCCCATTGCCTGTCTTTTGGGTTCGGAAAATCGTCGAAGAGCCTGTTTGACTGGCTTGAATCCTTTTAGGATGTGTCGGCTGTGTTCTGCCAATCTGCGTGGGATTCCGGGCATATCCGAGGGGTGCCAGGCAAAAATGTCCCAATTTTCCCGAAGGAATTCTCGCAGTGCGGCGTCTACATCAGGGTTCAATTGTGCCCCGATGGAGGCCGTCTTTATCGGGTCTGTTGGGTGGACCTAGAATTTTACTATTTCATCTGCTGGTTTAAAGGAGGTGGACTTGGATCTCTTATCGAGTATCACATCGTCCCTATTCACCATAGAGCGCAGCGCGGTGAATTCCTCTGCCGCTAGGGCTTCGGATAGTGCCTCTAAGGCTAATGCGGCTGTCTTGTTTTCGGCACGGAGTGCTATGTCCGGATCACTAACGAGAGTGATTATTCTGCCGAGCCTAGGCATTTTGAGCTTCATGTACCCATAATGGGGTACGGCTTGAAAAATTGTTTATGCCTCTCGTCCTAATATAGCGTGATATCCGCTGTTGAACGGGGCCACATGGAACGTGACTTCTTCGGATCTGTAATTGTCCGGCGAGCCGAATACCACATCGAGTGTGATTTTTCCTGTGCAGCGCACCTCCCGGCTAGGGATTATTCCTCTAAAGGTTGTGCTGCTTCGCTCAATGCGGCTCCAGTCTATTTCCATTTTTTGAAGGGTTTCCTCGTAGATGAGGTTTAATCCGCTGCCGCCATCCATGTGGACTTTTGTAAGTCGAAAGCCGTCCACTATTGGACTAAGTACCAGTGCGGCTGGAGCTCGGGCTGTTCGGAATTTAGGTTTGTCGCTGGCGTTGAAGGTGATGGCTGTGTCGCTCCATGGATTGGTTGTTGCTACTTGGTAGACTTCGGCGAGGCTGCGGATTGTTCGTTTCCGCATATTATTTGATGCGAAAGTCTCGAAGACTGTTGATACCGTACCGATGTTGTTGGAGTGGTTTTCCGGGGCTAGAAGCTCCTCTCCACTTTTGGCCACCTGCCGTAATATCCAACATGCTCGAAGGCTATGTGTTGGGACGGCGCCTTCTGTACCGTGAATTTTACAGGGTCCGCTAAGCCATCCCTCCACTACGGTTCCATGCCCTTTATGGGGTTTTTGCTTTTTGGTTTTTGTATCTGGTGCCTGAGTGTAATGCACCCTTTTGTTGCGGACTAGGGTTGTATTCGGGGCCGGATTGTCCCAAAACTTATTTTCGGTTGTCCGGAAACTCTCATCGCACAGTACTTTCGTACTATGGACGCCAGGTCGGCGAAGCGTGTAATTTCACGACGGCTGACGGCGTTCAAGATTCCCTCGTCCGTGCAATTATTGCAAAAAATTGAGATTGCGTTTCCTCTCGGCAGTCCTTTATCCTGTCCATAACCAGGAGGAATCTGGCCCAGTAGTGATGTACTGTCTCAGCGGGTTCTTGCCGGATTAGAGATAGATCACATATGTCTGGGCGGGTGGGTGGAATTAAGTCCGGAACCCTACCCATCTCAAGGCTCGAAGGCCGAAAAGTTTCCAAATTTGGAAGCTTGGATTGCTGGACGTTGTCCAACGAGTCTGGTCTGATGCCTGACTTTAAGTTCAGTGCTTGATCGAAGTCCGTCCCTCCGCGGGAATCCGGCATGGGGGGTTCGGGAGCCCGGACATGACTAGTTTTCAATACAGGAGAAGAGTCGCCGCATTGTTCCTCTACCACTGCAACGTGGTGGGTGACCTGGGGAGAGTTAATCTCTCTCAGATCGGTTTTAAGCCCAATCTGATTGTAGTCTGTAGCGACTCCCAGGGCGGCGATGCGATCCAAGAGCTCGTTTACGGACGAGAGCTCTATTGGATCCAGCCGCTCGGCGAATTCCGAGCCGACGTGAAGATTGCTTTTGACGACTTGAGAGGTCATTGTCGAAGCGGTGGCCGGACAGGCGGTCATAATAAAACCACCTAGCCGGATAGTTTGGCCGGCGGCCAAGGCTCCTTTGGTGAAAATACTGTCCTTGAAGACGGGAGGAGGCATCCTTCCTATCGGTGACGGCACAGAGGAACTCTCAATGAAAGCACCAATGTCGGTGTCAAAACGGGCAGATCTCGGGTAGGGGGTCCCGAACTGTGCGTCTAGGCGGATGGTAACAGGAGACAAGGGACACGATGTTTTACCCGGGTTCCGGCCCTCTTGATGGAGGTAAAACCCTACGTCCTGCTTGATTGATATTGATATTGTGGATGTTTACAAGAGTGGATCTACCACGAGATTAAGGAGGCTAAACCCTAGAAGCTAGCCTATGGCATGATTGTAATGGTTGTTGTTGTTGTGTCCTACGGACTAGAGCCATCCGGTTTATATAGACACGGAGAGGGCTAGGGTTACATAGAGTCGGTTACAATGGTAGGAGATCTACGTATCTGTATCGCCAAGCTTGCCTTCCACGCCAAGGAAAGTCCCATCCGGACACGGGACGAAGTCTTCAATCTTCTATCTTCATAGTCTTGGAGTCCGGTCGATGATGATAGTCCGGCCGATGATGGTAGTCCGGCAATCCGGACACCCCCTAATCCGGGACTCCCTCAATCCTTATCTTCTTCTTCCTTCTCAGACTATTTGTCCTTATCATTGGGTTTACTCTCTCGGAAGTTCTGGAGTAGGAGTCGACATTGTCGAGTGGTATGCTTGGGGAGAATCAGGTTCCCCTCCTCATCCTTCTTGGTGTGAATATGGCACGGCAAATCCATCACATCATTTCCTTCCTGGTCCTTCACTTTCTTGGGGGTCCAGGGCCCTTTGGGTTTCCCTTTGAACTTTCCTTGATTCAACACTGCTGCCTCGGCAGGACCTGTTGCCTCAGCCTTTCGCTTCTGCTTCCGACTGGAATTTTCTCCTCCGGTGTCCTGGGCGACTGTTTTGTTCTTGCCACTCCTGAGTTGGCCTTCCTCTTCGCCGTTAGCGTATTTGGTGGCAATCTCCATCATCCGAGTCAAAGACATATCTCTAGTCCGACCGAACTTCAGATTGAGCTCTCTGTAGCGAACGCCTTCCTTGAAGGCACATACTGCTTGGTGATCTGACACATTCTCCACTGTGTGGTGCAGAGTGATCCATCTCTGGATATAGTCTCTCAGTGTTTCATTTGGTTTCTGCATGCAATGCTGCAGCTCCAGTAGACCAGCAGGTCTCTTACAAGTGCCCTCAAACGTTCTGGTAAACACTCGGGCTAACTCATCCCAACTCAAAATGCTCCCAGGGGCCAACTGATTCAGCCAAGCCCTGGCAGAACCTTCAAGCATCAGAGGGAGGTGCTTCATGGCCACCTCATCGCTGCTGCCACCAATGTGCACAACCACTCGGTAGTCTTCGAGCCAAGTATCGGGCTTCGACTCGCGTGTAAACTTACTGACGCCAGTTGCCAGTCTGAAGTTATGAGGAATCTCAGCGGCTCTGATGGCTCTTCCAAAACACTCTGGGCCAGAAATGTGGAATCTGCCTCCATTGGGTCTGTCTCGATCCAGGCCTTCTCTGTATGCTCTGTTCCGGTCGACCAAACCCTGCACAAGGACAGACCTCGCGTCGAAGCTGGGCTCTCTGGGGTCGACTGGAACTCTGTGGTCATTCCCATACGGACGCCTGTCGTCATTGCACCGGGGCGCGTACGACCCTTCCCTCGGAAGGGGCGAAGGTGCTCGACGGTAGTTGTCGCGGGCGTATTCACGATCATATTCTCCATGAACTCTTCCCAGGTACCGATCCTGGCGGTGAACACGGCCTCCATGCCGCAAAGGGGACCTAGGACTGTGTGCCGATTGAACGGTATCTGCTCTCACTGATCTGCTGTGGATTCTGTTCCGCGACTGGGACACAACGGAGTTCTAGTCTCCCGCTGCTTGGAGCAGCGTTCTGATCTGTTCCAAACCTCTTCTAGCCTCCAAACAGGACGGCTGAATGGACTCTGCAATACGCGCAGCAGCTGGCAAATTCTGAATCGGTGTATGGAATACCTGAGTTTCAGGTGGAAACAATTGCCGCGAATGTTGACTGAAATCGGGGATCAGTCCGCGAGCACTGACACGTCTCCGTCGTATCTATAATTTTTGATTGTTCCATGCCAATATTATTCAACTTCCATATACTTTTGGCAACTTTTTATACTATTTTTGGGACTAACATATTGATCCAGTGCCCACTGCAAGTTCTTGTTTGTTGCATGTTTTATGTTTCGCAGAAACCCAATATCAAACGGAGTCCAAACGGGATAAAAACGACGGAGAATTATTTTGGAATATTTGTGATTTTTGGGAAGAAGAATCAACGCGAGACGGTGCCCGAGGGGCCCACGAGACAGGGGTGCGCCCCAGGGGGGCAGGCGCGCCCTGGACTCTCGTGGGCACCCTGTAAGGCGGTTGACGCTCTTTTTTGCCGCAAGAAAGCTAATTTTATGAGAAAAACCTGGGTGAAAGATTCACCCCAATTGGAGTTACGGATCTCCGGATATAAAAGAAACAGTGAGAGGGCAGAATCAGTGAATGCAGAAACAGAGAGAGAGAGAGAGAGACAGATCCAATCTCGGAGGGGCTCTTGCCTCTCCCACGCCATGGGAACCAAGGACTAGAGGGGAAACCCTTCTCCCATCTAGGGAGGAGGTCAAGGAAGAAGAAGAAGAAGGGGGCCTCTCTCGCCGGGGGCCATCATCATCACCGCGATCTACACCAACACCTTCGCCATCTTCACCAACATCTCGATCACCTTACCCCTTCTATATTCAGCGGTCCACTCCCCCGCAACCCGCTGTACCCTCTACTTGAACATGGTGCTTTATGCTTCATATTATTATCCAATGATGTGTTGCCATCCTATGATGTTTGAGTAGATTTTCGTTGTCCTACCGGTGATTGATGAATTGCTATGATTGGTTTGAGTTGCATGTTTTATTATTGGTGTTGTCCTATGGTGCCCTCCGTGTCGCGCAAGCGTGAGGGATTCCCACTGTAGGGTTTGCAATATGTTCATGAATTGCTTATGGTGGGTGGCGTGAGTGATAGAAGCACAGATCCGAGTAAGTAGGTTGTTTGCGTATGGGATAAAGGGGACTTGATACTTTAATGCTATGGTTGGGTTTTACCTTAATGATCTTTAGTAGTTTCGGATGCTTGCTAGAGTTCCAATCATAAGTGCATATGATCCAAGAAGAGAAAGTATGTTAGCTTATGCCTCTTCCTCAAATAGAATTGCAATAGTGATTACCGGTCTAGTAACGTAGTCAATTGCTTAGGGACAATTTCACAACTCCTACCACCACTTGAGAGGGTATTTGTTCTACCTTTAGCTCTTCGTTGGTTTCAACACTCTTACTTATCGAAAGAGGCTACAATTATCCCCTATACTTGTGGGTTATCAAGACCTTTTTCTGGCGCCGTTGCCGGGGAGTCATAGCGTGGGGTGAATATTCTCATGTATTCTTGTTTGCTTTATCACTAAGTAATTTTTATTTGCTGTTCTTAGTTGTTTTCTATCTTTAGTTATGGTAGGAAATGCAAAATACCAAAAAAATTAGTTGTACCTACTACACCAATGGTTGAAGAACCACTCAAAATCTATCACACTCCTGAAGCTTTTTACTTGGATCATCTTCGATCCGTTTGTGCTCGTGCCGAAACCCCAACTAGCTTAGTTGAGGGCAAATCTTTAGATGAGCATGCTTTTTATGCGCGACAACATATATCTGAAAAGGGGAACCTTTTACTGGATCAAATTCATCGTTTGCAATGCTATGCTTGGACTTTATGTGAAATATATGATGTTACTTGTTGTTCTAAAAACCTAAGAAACACCTTCCCAACCAATGTGAGTTTATTGATAATGGAATCGTATCTTCGTATCCTAAGGGTGTTTATAATTACTATGATGTTCAACAAATTGAAGAATTTGTTGCTTTTAAGGGTGCTTATGAAATTGCTTCTTTGATTGAAAAGTAAGATGCTACTCTCTACAAATATGAAAATTTTGCCATACTTGAATATTTTTATGATAATTATGCTTCTAATGCCTATGTTAAACTATATATTAAGAAATTCTCCGCTGTCCAAGAAGAGACTAATATTTTGCAGGAAGCTATGGAAGAAGAAATTGATGAAACTGTGAGCTCATTGGATGAAAAAGATGATGAGGAGAGCAAAGAGCAAAAGGAGGAAGAGCGGATTAGCTACCCGTGCCCACATTCTAATGAGAGTAACCCTCCAACTCATACATTATTTAATGTCCACTCGTTCTTACCGAGGGATGATTGCTATGATGATTGCTATGATCCTATTGATTCTCTTGAAATACCCCTTTTTGATGATGTTTGCTATACTTGTGGCCAAGATGCCAATATGAATTATGCTTATGGAGATGAACTTGCTATAGTTCCTTATGTTAAACATGAAATTGTTGCTATTGCACCCATGCATGATAGTTCTATTATCTTTTTGAATTCTCCCAACTACAATATATCGGAGAAGTTTGTACTTATTAAGGATTATATTGATGGGTTGCCTTTTACCATTGCACATGATACTTTTGATGAATGTGATATGCATGTGCTTGCTGCTCCTACTTGCAATTATTATGAGAGAGGAACTACATCCCCACCTCTCTATGTTTCCAATACGATAAAATTGCAAGAAACTGCTTATACTATGCATTGGCCTTTACTATGTGCGCACGAATTGTTCTTTTATGACATGCCGATGCATAGGAAGAGAGTTAGACTTCGTTGTTGCATGATATATGTTACTCTGTGCTCACTGCTAAATTACAAATCATTGTTAATTAAAATTGGCTTTGATATACCTTGGGATCTGGGTGGGTCTATTACTTGAGCACTACATGCCTAGCTTAATGGCTTTAAAGAAAGCGCTGCCAGGGAGACAACCCGGAAGTTTTAGAGAGTCATTTATTTCTTTTGTGTGCTTTCATATAGTTTAAAAACAAAAAAATAAAGAGGGGAACCCAAATCTTTTAAAAAAGGAAAGTGATAGTGAGAAAGAGAACCATCGTTGAAGTGGGAGAGCTCCTTGAACTTTGTTCATGCTCACGGAAAACTTTGTGAATCTTAATTACAGAAACTTCTCATCAAAAATAATTATCCCCTTGTACAATTCCATTGTATTATAAAAATAATGTGCTAAGGTTTGCCTTTAGGATGTTTACAATGCTTGTTCGTTTGTATGGTGCAGGACAAAAACTTTGTCTGTAGTGCGCGATTTTACGTTTTTAACTGGAACGTAAAATGGTTCTGATTCTTTTTGCACAGTCTTTCTATACAAATTGTTTGGTTTTCGTAATTTTGGTAGAATTTTTGGGGTACCAGAAGTATGTTGAATGTTCAGATTGCTACAGACTGTTCTGTATTTGACAAATTCTGTTTTTGATGCATAGTTTGCTTGTTTAGATGAAACTTTCAATTTCTATCAGTGGGTTAAGCCATGGAAAAGCTATGTTACAGTAGACACAATGCAAAAACAAAATATGAATTGGTTTGCAACAGTACTTAGAGTAGTTATTTGCTTTACCGTTTCTGTTGAAGTTTTGTGTGGATGAAGTGTTTGATCGAGGAGGTCTCGATATGAGGAAAAGGGAGAGAGGAAAGAGCTCAAGCTTGGGGATGCCCAAGGCAACCCAAGTAAATATTCAAGGAGACTCAAGCGTCTAATCTTGGGGATGCCCCGGAAGGTATCCCGTCTTTCTTCAACAAGTATCAGTATGTTTTTGGATTCGTTTCGTTCATGCGATATGTGCAAGTCTTGGAGCGTCTTTTGCATTTAGTTTTCACTTTTCTTTTATGCACCATGCTGGTATGAGATAGTCCTTGGTTGATTTATAGAATTTTCATTGCAATTCACTTAAATATTTTGAGTATGGCTTTATAGAATGCTTCATGTGCTTCACTTATATCATTTGAAGTTTGGATTGCCTGTTTCCCTTCACATAGAAAACCGCCATTTGTAGAATGCTCTTTTTCTTTACTTACATTTGTTAGAGAATGGGCATATATTTTGTAGAAAGAATTAAACTCTCTTGCTTCACTTCTATCTATTTAGAGAGATGACAGGAATTGGTCATTCACATGGTTAGTCATAAAATCCTACATAAACTTGTGGATCATTGAATATGATATGTTTGATTCCTTGCAATAGTTTTGCGATATAGAGATGATAATATGTGGGAGGTACTAGTAGATGGTTGTGTTTAGTAAGGATGTTGGTGTTAAGGTTTGTGATTCCCGAAGCATGCACGTATGGTCTACTAACTATGTAACCAAATTGGCGCGCATTGTATTTTAATTGTTTATCTTTGCGTGAAGGTCGGGGGCGCGTGATGGTTAACTCCTATCAACCTCCCCCCTAGGAGCATGCGCTAGTACTTTGTTTTGATGGCTAATAAATTTTTTAAATAAGTATGTGAGTTCTTTATGACTAATGTTGAGTCCATGGATTATACGCACTCTCACCCTTCCATAATTGCTAGCCTCTTCGGTACTGTGCATTGCCCTTTCTCACCTCGAGAGTTGGTGCATACTTCACCGGTACATCCAAACCCCGTGATACGATATGCTCTATCACATATAAGCCTCCTTATATCTTCCTCAAAACAGCCACCATACCTACCTATCATGGCATTTCCATAGCCATTCCGAGATATATTGCCACACAACTTCCATCATCATCATATACATGACTTGAGCATTCATTGTCATATTGCTTTGCATGCTCGTAAGATAGCTAGCATGATATTTTCATGGCTTGTCCGTTTTTTGATGTGATTGCTATGCAAGATCATTGCGCATCCCGGTACACCGCCAGAGGCATTCATATAGAGTGGTATCTTTGTTCCAGTATTGAGTTGTAATATTGAGTTGTAAGTAAATAAAAGTGTGATGATCGTCATTATAGAGCATTGCCACATAAAAAAAGAAAAAAAAGAGAGGCCAAAGAATCCTAAATAAAAAAGGGGGCCAAAGAAGCCCACCCAAAAAAAAGAAAAAAAGGAAAAAAAGAAAAAAGAAAAAGAAAAGGGGCAATGTTATTATCCTTTTACCACACTTGTGCTTCAAAGTAGCACCATGTTCTTCATATAGAGAGTCTCCTATGTTGTCACTTTCATATACTAGTGGGAATTTTTCATTGTAGAACTTGGCTTGTATATTCCAACGATGGGCTTCCTCAAATGCCCTAGGTCTTCATGAGCAAGCAAATTGGATGCACACCCACTTAGTTTCTTTTGTTGAGCTTTCATACACTTATAGCTCTAGTACATCCGTTGCATGGCAGTCCCTACTCCTCGCATTGACATGAATTGATGGGCATCTGCATAGCCCGTTGATTAGTCGCGTCGATGTGAGACTTTCTTCCTTTTTGTCTTCTCCACATAACCTCCACCATCACATTCTATTCCACCCATAGTGCTATATCCATGGCTCACGCTCATGTATTGCGTGAAGGTTGAAAAAGTTTGAGAATACTAAAGTATGAAACAATTGCTTGGCTAACACCGGGATAGGCATGTGGGGTACCTTGTGTTAAGAAAAGGGAGCATACAAGACTATATGATTTTGTAGGGATAACGTTCTGGAAGCATTGATATTTTGAAAGACATGATTGTTTGTTGGGATGCCCTAAGTATTATTGTTTTTATGTCAAATGATAGACTATTGCTTTGAATCACTCATGTCTTAATATTCATGCCATGATTAGACATATGATCAAGATTATGCTAGGTAGCATTCCACATCAAAAATTATCTTTTTTTCATTTACCTACTCGAGGACGAGTAGGAATTAAGCTTGGGGATGCTGATACATCTCCGTTGTATCTATAATTTTTGATTGTTCCATGCCAATATTATTCAACTTTCATGTACTTTTGGCAACTTTTTATACTATTTTTGGGACTAACATATTGATCCAGTGCCCAGTGCCAGTTCCTGTTTATTGCATGTTTTATGTTTCGCAGAAACCCAATATCAAACGGAGTCCAAACGGGATAAAAATGGACGTATAATTATTTTGGAATATTTGTGATTTTTGGGAAGAAGAATCAACGCGAGAAGGTGCCCGATGGGCCCACGAGACAGGGTGGCGCGCCCTGGACTCTCGTGGGCACACCGTAAGGCAGTTGACGCTCTTCTTTTGCCTCAAGAAAGCTAATTTTATGATAAAAATTTGGGCGAAAGATTCACCCCAATCGGAGTTACGGATCTCTGGATATAAAAGAAACGGTGAGAGGGCAGAATCAGGGAACGCAGAAATAGAGAGAGACAGAGAGACAGATCCAATCTCGGAGGGGCTCTCGCCCCTCCCACGCCATGGGAACCAAGGACCAGAGGGGAAACCCTTCTCCCATCTAGGGAGGAGGACAAGGAAGAAGAAGAAGAAGAAGGGGGCCTCTCCCCCCTTGCTTCTGGTGGTACAGGAGCGCTACCGGGGGCCATCATCATCACCGCGATCTACACCAACACCTCTGCCATCTTCACCAACATCTCCATCACCTTCCCCCTTCTATATTCAGTGGTCCACTCTCCCGCAACCCGCTGTACCCTCTACTTGAACATGGTGCATTATGCTTCATATTATTATCCAATGATGTGTTGCCATCCTATGATGTCTGAGTAGATTTTCGTTGTCCTACCGGTGATTGATGAATTGCTATGATTGGTTTGAGTTGCATGTTTTATTATTGGTGTTGTCCTATGGTGCCCTCCGTGTCGCGCAAGCATGAGGGATTCCCGCTGTAGGGTTTGCAATATGTTCATGATTTGCTTATGGTGGGTGGCGTGAGTGACAGAAGCACAAATCCGAGTAAGTAGGTTGTTTGCGTATGGGATAAAGGGGACTTGATACTTTAATGCTATGGTTGGGTTTTTACCTTAATGATCTTTAGTAGTTGCGGATGCTTGCTAGAGTTCCAATCATAAGTGCATATGATCCAAGAAGAGATAGTATGTTAGCTTATGCCTCTAAATAGAATTGCAATAGTGATTACCGGTCTAGTAATGTAGTCAATTGCTTAGGGATAATTTCAGAACTCCCACCACCACTTTTCCACACTCGCTATATTTACTTTGTTGCTTCTTTATCTAAACAGCCCCTAGTTTTTATTTACGTGCTCTTTATTATCTTGCAAACCTATCCAACAACACTTACAAAGTACTTCTAGTTTCATACTTGTTCTAGGTAAAGCGAACACTAAGAATGCACAGAGTTGTATCAGTGAAAGATAGGACTTGAGAGGGTATTTGTTCTACCTTTAGCTCTTCGTTGGGTTCGACACTCTTACTTATCGAAAGAGGCTACAATTATCCCCTATACTTGTGGGTTATCAAGACCTTTTTCTGGCGCCGTTGCCGGGGAGTCATAGCGTGGGGTGAATATTCTCGTGTGTGCTTGTTTGCTTTATCACTAAGTAATTTTTATTTGCTGTTCTTAGTTGTTTTCTATCTTTAGTTATGGGTAGGAAACGCAAAATACCAAAAAAATTAGTTGTACCTACTACACCAATGGTTGAAGAACCACTCAAAATCTATCACACTCCTGGAGCTTTTTACTTGGATCATCTTCAATCCGTTTGTGCTCGTGCCGAAACCCCAACTAGCTTAGTTGAGGGAAAATCTTTATATCAGCATGCTTGTTATGCGCGACACTGTATATCTGAAAAGGGGAAACTTTTACTGGATCAAATTCATCGTTTGCAATGTTATGCTTGGACTTTATGTGAAATATAGGATGTTACTTGTTGTTCTAAAAACCCTAAGAAACACCTTCCCTACCAATGTGAGTTTATTGATAATGGAATCGTATCTTCGTATGCTAAGGGTGTTTATAATTACTATGATGTTCAACAAATTGAAGAATTTGTTGCTTTTAAGGGTGCTTATGAAATTGCTTCTTTGATTGAAAAGTATGATGCTACTCTCTCAAATCTGAAAATTTTGCCATACTTGAATATTGTTATGATAATTATGCTTCTAATGCCTATGTTAAACTATATATTGAGAAATTCTCCGTTGTCCAAGAAGATACTAATATTTTGCAGGAAGCTATGGAAGAAGAAATTGATGAAACTGTGAGCACATTGGATGAAAAATATGATGAGGAGAGCGAAGAACAAAAGGAGGAAGAGCGGATTAGCTACCCGTGCCCACCTTCTAATGAGAGTAACCCTCCAACTCATACATTATTTAATGTCCCTTCATTCTTACCGAAGGATAATTGCTATGATGATTGCTATGATCCCGTTGATTCTCTTGAAATACCCCTTTTTGATGATGTTTGCTATACTTGTGGCCAAGATGCCAATATGAATTATGCTTATGGAGATGAACTTGCTATAGTTCCTTATGTTAAACATGAAATTGTTGCTATTGCACCCACGCATGATAGTTCATTATCTTTTTGAATTCTCCGAACTACAACATATAGAAGAAGTTTGTGCTTATTAAGGATTATATTGATGGGTTGCCTTTTACCATTACACATGATACTTTTGATGAATGTGATATGCATGTGCTTGCTGATCCTACTTGCAATTATTATGAGAGAGGAACTACATCTCCACCTCTCTATGTTTCCAATACGATAAAATTGCAAGAAACTGCTTATACTATGCATTGGCCTTTACTATGCACGCATGAATTGTTCTTTTATGACATGCCGATGCATAGGAAGAGAGTTAGACTTCGTTGTTGCATGATATATGTTACTTTGTGCTCACTGCTAAATTACAAATCATTGTTAATTAAAATTGGCTTTGATATACCTTGGGATCTGGGTGGATCTATTACTTGAGCACTATATGCCTAGCTTAATGGATTTAAAGAAAGCGCTGCCAGGGAGACAACCCGGAAGTTTTAGTGAGTCATTTATTTCTTTTGTGTGCTTTCATATAGTTTAAAAACAAAAAAATAAAGAGGGGAACCCAAAACTTTTAAAAAGGAAAGTGAAAGTGAGAAAGACAACCATCGTTGAAGTGGGAGAGCTCCTTGAACTTTGTTCATGCTCACGAAAAACTTTGTGAATCTTAATTACAGAAACTTTTCATCAAAAATAATTATCCCCTTGTACCATTCCATTGTATTACAAAAATAATGTGCTAAGGTTTGCCTTTAGGATGTTTACAATGCTTGTTGGTTTGTACGGTGCAGGACAGAAACTTTGTCTGTAGTGCACGATTTTACGTTTTTAACTGGAATGTCAAACGGTTCTGATTCTTTTTGCATAGTCTTTCTATACAAGTTGTTTGGTTTTCGTAATTTTGGTAGAATTTTTGGGGTACCAGAAGTATGTTGAATGTTCATATTGCTACAGACTGTTCTGTTTTTGACAGATTCTGTTTTTGATGCATAGTTGGCTTGTTTAGATGAAACTTTCAATTTCTATCAGTGGATTAAGCCATGGAAAAGCTATATTACAGTAAACACAATGCAAAAGCAAAATATGAATTGGTTTGCAACAGTACTTAGTGTAGTTATTTGCTTTACCGTTTCTGTTGAAGTTTTGTGTGGATGAAGTGTTTGATCGAGGAGGTCTCGATATGAGGAAAAGGAATAGAGGAAAGAGCTCAAGCTTGGGGATGCCCAAGGCAACCCAAGTAAATATTCAAGGAGACCCAAGCGTCTAAGCTTGGGGATACCCCGGAAGGCATCCCCTCTTTCTTCAACAAGTATCGGTATGTTTTCGGATTCGTTTCGTTCATGCGATATGTGCAAGTCTTGGATCATCTTTTGCATTTAGTTTTCACTTTTCTTTTATGCACCATGCTGGTATGAGATAGTCCTTGGTTGATTTATAGAATGCTCATTGCACTTCACTTAAATCTTTTGAATATGGCTTTATAGAATGCTTCATGTGCTTCACTTATATCATTTGAAGTTTGGATTGCCTGTTGCCCTTCACATAGAAAACCATCATTTGTAGAATGCTGTTTTTCTTCACTTATATTTGTTATAGCATGGGCATATCTTTTGTAGAAATAATTAAACTCTCTTGCTTCACTTATATCTATTTAGAGAGATGATAGGAATTGGTCATTCACATGGTTATTCATAAAATCCTACATAAACATGTGGATCACTGAATATGATATGTTTGATTCCTTGCAATAGTTTTGCGATATAGAGATGATAATATGTGGGAGGTACTAGTAGATGGTTGTGTTTAGTAAGGATGTTGGTGTTAAGGTTTGTGATTCCCGAAGCATGCACGTATGGTCTACTAACTATGTAACCAAATTGGCGCGCATTGTATTTTGATTTTTTATCTTTGTGTGAAGGTCGGGGGCACGCGATGGTTAACTCCTACCAACCTCCCCCCTAGGAGCATGCGCTTAGTACTTTGTTTTGATGGCTAATAAACTTTTGCAATAAGTATGTGAGTTCTTTATGACTAATGTTGAGTCCATGGATTATACGCACTCTCACCCTTCCATCATTGCTAGCCTCTTTGGTACCGTGCATTGCCCTTTCTCACCTCGAGAGTTGGTGCAAACTTCACCGGTACATCCAAACCCCGTGATACGATACGCTCTATCACACATAGGCCTCCTTATATCTTCCTCAAAAGAGCCACCATACCTACCTATCATGGCATTTCCATAGCCATTCCGAGATATATTGCCATGCAACTTCCGTCATCATCATATACATGACTTGAGCATTCATTGTCATATTGCTTTGCATGATCGTAAGATAGCTAGCATGATATTCATGGCTTGTCCGTTTTTTGATGTCATTGCTATGCTAGATCATTGCGCATCCCGGTACACCGTCGGAGGCATTCATATAGAGTCATATCTTTGTTCCAGTACCAAGCTGCAATATTCAGTTGTAAGTAATTAAAAGTGTGATGATCGTCATTATAGAGCATTGCTGCATAAAAAAAGAGAGGCCAAAGAAGCATAAATAAAAAAGGGGGCCAAAGAAGCCCACCCAAAAAAAGAAAAAAAAAGAAAAAAAGAAAAAAGAAAAAGAAAAGGGGCAATATTACTATCCTTTTACCACACTTGTGCTTCAAAGTAGCACCATGTTCTTCATATAGAGAGTCTCCTATGTTGTCACTCTCATATACTAGTGGGAATTTTTCATTATAGAACTTGGCTTGTATATTCCAACGATGGGCTTCCTCAAATGCCCTAGGTCTTCATGAGCAAGCAAGTTGGATGCACACCCACTTAGTTTCTTTTGTTGAGCTTTCATACACTTATAGCTCTAGTGCATCCGTTGCATGGCAGTCCCTACTCCTCGCATTGACATCAATTGATGGGCATCTCCATAGCCCGTTGATTAGCCGCGTAGATGTGAGACTTTCTTCCTTTTTGTCTTCTCCACATAACCTCCACCATCATATTCTATTCCACCCATAGTGCTATATCCATGGCTCACGCTCATGTATTGCGTGAAGGTTGAAAAAGTTTGAGAATAACTAAAGTATGAAACAATTGCTTGGCTGACACCGGGATAGGCATTAGGGGTACCTTCTGTTAAAAAAGGGAGCATACAAGACTATGATTTTGTAGGGATAACGTTCTGGAAGCATTGATATTTTGAAAGACATGATTGTTTGTTGGGATGCCCTAAGTATTATTATTTTTATGTCAAATGATAGACTATTGCTTTGAATCACTCATGTCTTAATATTCATGCCATGATTAGACATATGATCAAGATTATGCTAGGTAGCATTCCACATCAAAAATTATCTTTTTTATCATTTACCTACTCGAGGATGAGCAGGGATTAAGCTTGGGGATGCTGATACGTCTCCGTCGTATCTATAATTTTTGATTGTTCCATGCCAATATTATTCAACTTTCATATATACTTTTGGCAACTTTTTATACTATTTTTGGGACTAACATATTGATCCAGTGCCCAGTGCCAGTTCCTGTTTGTTGCATGTTTTATGTTTCACGGAAACCCAATATCAAAGTCCAAACGGGATAAAAACGGACGGAGGATTATTTTGGAATATTTGTGATTTTTGGGAAGAAGAATCAACGCGAGACGGTGCCCGAGGGGCCCACGAGACAGGGGCGCGCCCTGGACTCTCGTGGGCACCCCGTAAGGCGGTTGACGCTCTTATTTTGCCGCAAGAAAGCTAATTTTATGAGAAAAATCTGGGCGAAAGATTCACCCCAATCGGAGTTACGGATCTCCGGATATAAAAGAAACGGTGAGAGGGTAGAATCAGGGAACGCAGAAACAGAGAGAGACAGAGAGACATATCCAGTCTCGGAGGGGCTCTCGCCCCTCCCACGCCATGGGAACCAAGGACCAGAGGGGAAACCCTTTTGCCATCTAGGGAGGAGGTCAAGGAAGAAGAAGAAGAAGGGGGCCTCTCTTCCCCTTGTTTCCGGTGGCGCCGGAGCGTTGCCGGGGGCCATCATCATCACCGCGATCTACACCAACACCTCCGCCATCTTCACCAATATTCAGCGGTCCACTCTCCCGCAACCCGCTGTACCCTCTACTTGAACATGGTGCTTTATGCTTCATATTATTATCCAATGATGCATTGCCATCCTATGATGTTTGAGTAGATTTTCGTTGTCCTACCGGTGATTGATGAATTGCTATGATTGGTTTGAGTTGCATGTTTTATTATTGGTGCTGTACTATGGTGCCCTCCGTGTCGCGCAAGCATGAGGGATTCCCGCTGTAGGGTTTGCAATATGTTCATGATTTGCTTATGGTGGGTGGAGTGAGTGACAGAAGCACAGACTCGACTAAGTAGGTTGTTTGCGTATGGGATAAAGGGGACTTGATACTTTAATGCTATGGTTGGGTTTTACCTTAATGATCTCTAGTAGTTGCGGATGCTTGCTAGAGTTCCAATCATAAGTGCATATGATCCAAGAAGAGAAAGTATGTTAGCTTATGCCTCTCCCTCAAATAGAATTGCAATAGTGATTACCGGTCTAGTAACGTAGTCAATTGCTTAGGGACAATTTCACAACTCCTACCACCACTTTTCCACACTCGCTATATTTACTTTATTGCTTCTTTATCTAAACAGACTCTAGTTTTTATTTACGTGCTCTTTATTATCTTGCAAACCTATCCAACAACACCTACAAAGTACTTCTAGTTTCATAATTGTTCGAGGTAAATCGAACACTAAGCGTGCGTACAGAAGTAGCAGTGGCAGATAGGACTTGAGAGGGTATTTGTTCTACATTTAGCTCTTCGTTGGGTTCGACACTCTTACTTATCGAAAGAGGCTACAATTATCCCCTATACTTGTGGGTTATCAAGCACGCTCGTCGAGAGAATGTTGGAGATTCTCCAGGCGGGTGCGCTCAGCCAGAGTGGCCAGGCGCACTGCCTCCAAGGCCCGGGCCTCGGCGGTTTCCCCTATGATGGGGGTCTGGAGAGCCTCCATGTTGCGGCAATGTAGCTCCTCCCTCTGCTACGAACTGAGAGGTTGGGGCTGATATTCTTCCTGGTTGAGTGATGGGCCACCGCTTCTGCTGCCGTCGCCGCTGCGACAAAAACCAGGCGGACCGCGATGGGAGCCAACCATGAGGAACTCCGCCGCGGGGTCGCAACTGCCGCTCTCGGAAAAGGTATCTGCAAAATCAGTTGACAGGTCGAGCGATCCGCGGGAAAACATGTCTGGCTCGATCGCCGTGACTTGGGGGTGAAGGCCTGATGAGCCACCACGTGTCTCACCCACCGCTGGAGCCGCGAACGCCCAGACCACTTGCGGCGGCGTCCAGCGGAGTGAGATGGCAACGCGATGACTGATAACCCACAAGTGTAGGGGATCGCAACAACTTTTGAGGGTATAGTATTCAACCCAAATTTATTGATTCGACACAAGGGGAGCCAAAGAATATTCTTGAGTATTAGCAGTTGAGTTGTCAATTCAACCACACCTGGATAACTTAGTATCTGCAGCAAAGTATTTAGTAGCAAAAGTGGTATGATAATAAAGGTAATGGTAGCAAAAGTAAAGATAATTGTTCTTGGGTTTTTGTAGTAGTTGTAACAGTAGCAACAGAAAAGTAAGTAAGCGAAGAACAAAATATTAAAAGCTCGTAGGCAATGGATCAGTGATGGATAATTATGCCGGATGCGATTCCTCATGTAATAGCTATAACATAGGATGATACAGAACTAGCTCCAATTCATCAATATAATGGAGGCATGTATTCCGTAAATAGTCATACGTGCTTATGGAAAAGAACTTGCATGACATCTTTTGTCCTACCCTCCCGTGGCAGCGGGGTCCTAGCGGAAACTAAGGGATATTAAGGCCTCCTTTTAATAGAGAACCGGAACAAAGCATTAGCACATAGTGAATACATGAACTCCTCAAACTACGGTCATCATCGAGAAGTATCCCGATTATTGTCACTTCGGGGTTGTCGGATCATAACAAATAATAGGTGACTATAGACTTGCAAGATAGGATCAAGAACACACATATATTCATGAAAACATAATAGGTTCAGATCTGAAATCATGGCACTCGGGCCCTAGTGACAAGCATTAAGCATAGCAAAGTCATAGCAACATCAATCTCAGAACATAGTGGATACTAGGGATCAAACCCTAACAAAACTAACTTGATTACATGGTAAATCTCATCCAACCCATCACCATCCAGCAAGCCTACGATGGAATTACTCATGCACGGCGGTGAGCATCATGAAATTGGTGATGGAGGATGGTTGATGATGACGACGGTGATGAATCCCCCTCTCTGGAGCCCCGAACGGACTCCAGATTAGCCCTCCCGAGAGAGATTAGGGCTTGGCGGCGGCTCCGTGTCGTAAAACGCGATGAAACTTTCTCTCTGATTTTTTTCTCCCCGAACGTGAATATATGGAGTTGGAGTTGAGGTCGGTGGAGGTCCAGGGGGGCCACGATATAGGAGGGCGCGCCCTAGGGGGGGGGCCCTGTCTCGTGGACAGCATGTGGGCCCCCTGGTGTATTTCTTTCACCCAGAAATTCTTATTAATTCCAAAAAGTGCCTCCGTGGATTTTCAGGACATTCCGAGAACTTTTCTTTTCTACACATAAAACAACATCATGGTAGTTCTGCTGAAAACAACGCAGTCCGGGTTAGTTTCATTCAAATCATGCAAGTTAGAGTCCAAAACAGGGGCAAAAGTGTTCAGAAAAGTAGATACGTTGGAGACGTATCAACTCCCCCAAGCTTAAACCTTTGCTTGTCCTCAAGCAATTCAGTTGATAAACTGAAAGTGATAAAGAAAAACTTTTACAAACTCTGTTTGCTCTTGTTGTTGTAACATGAAAACCCAGCATTCAAGTTTCAGCAAATATTATGAACTAACCATACTCACAATAACACTTAGCTCCCACAATTACTCATATCAATAACATAATCAGCTAGCGAGCTATAATAATAAAACTCGGACGACAACACTTTCTCAAAATAATAATAACATGATATAACAAAATGGTATCTCGCTAGCCCTTTCTGAGACCGCAAAACATAAATGCAGAGCACCTTTAAAGATCAAGGATTGACTAAACATTGTAATTCATGGTAAAAGAGATCCAGGCAAGCCATACCCAATATAAACCAATAGTAATGAATGAAAATGACAGTGTGCTCTCCAGCGGGTGCTTTTTAATAAGAAGGGTGATGACTCAACATAAAAGTAAATAGATAGGCCCTTCGCAGAGGGAAGCATGGACTTGTAGAGGTGCCAGAGCTCGATTTTAAAATAGAGATTGAATAACATTTTGAGCGGCATACTTTCGCTGTCAACGCAACAACTATGAGATGGCTGTATCTTCCATACTACATGCATTATAGGCAGTTCCCAAACAGAATGGTAAAGGTTTATACTCCCCCATCCACCAACAAGCATCAATCCATGGCTTGCTTGAAACAACGAGTGCCTCCAACTAACAACAGCCCTAGGGGAGTTTTGTTTAATTATTTTGATTTGCTTTGATCTTTTTATATCATGGGACTGGGCATCCCGATTACCGGCCCTTTCTCGTGAATGAGGAGCGGAGTCCACCCCTCTTGAGAATAACCCACCTAGCATGGAAGATATAGGCAGCCCTAGTTGTAGCATGAGCTACTCGAGCATACAAAACAGAATTTCATTTGAAGGTTTGGAGTTTGGCACATACAAATTTACTTGGAACGGCAGGTAAATACCGCATATAGGAAGGTATAGTGGACTCATATGGAACAACTTTGGGGTTTATGGAGTTTGGATGCACAAGCAGTATTCCCGCTTAGTACAGGTGAAGGCTAGCAAAATACTGGGAAGCGACCAACTGAGAGAGCGACAACATCCATAAACATGCATTAAAATTAATTCACACTGAATACAAGCATGAGTAGGATATAATCCACAATGAACGTAAATATCGTGAAGGCTATGTTGATTTGTTTCAACTACATGCGTGAACATGTGCCAAGTCGAGTCACTCAATTCATTCAAAGGAGGATACCATCCCATCATACCACATCATAATCATTCTAATAGCATGTTGGCACGCAAGGTGAACCATTATAACTCATAGCTAATCAAGCATGGCACAAGCAACTATAATCTCTAAATGTCATTGAAAATATGTTTACCTCATAATAGGCTGACTCAGAAACGATGAACTCATCATATTTACAGAAACAAGAGAGGTCGAGTTCATACCAGCTTTTCTCATCCCAGTAAGTCCATCATATATCGTCAGAAACGATGAACTCATCATATTTACAAAAACAAGAGAGGTCGAGTTTATACAAGAGCATCCTATCTTCGTTGTCAACAATAAACTTGTGTGCTACCATGCTCTTGTAATCTAAAATGTGAGGAGGCAATTTTACCTCCCCTTTCTCATCGTGCCTAATGGGTATCTGAAAATGTCTAGCAAGACGTGCAACATAGATACCTCCAAATATGGGGCCTTTTGTATGATCCTGGGCTAGCCGTTTAGCAACGACGGTGCCATACTAAAAGTATTGTCTCCAAGCAAAGCATGTTGAAGAATGATAATATCAGGAACGCTCAAGTTTCCACTATTTCCACGACCAATCAAGCATCTACTAGCAAATATGGCAATGTAGCGTAAAACAGGAAAGTCTATGCTAGAGACTTTTGCCTCAGAGCCCTTCTTTGGCTCCTCTACAACAATAGTATTAACAAAGCCACCCACATCTTCACGATGGGGTTCCTCTAATTCTCCCTCATAAGGTATCCTACATACCGCACAAAAATGACGTAAAGACATTTCTTTGAATTCATCATATAAATGAAATGATACTGCAGGCAGTGACTTCTTAGGATAATAATAAAAGTTTTGCACGAAAGTATTGGTAAATAAGAGATACTGATTGATACGGTCGTTGATGAAACCGGTGAGGCCTGCAGTCTCGATCAAAGAATAAAAGTCTTCATGAATTCCAGCTTCTTTCAAGAAATCCTCACATGGCCATTCACACGACCGTACTTCCGCTAAGCGAGGAAGATTATACTTGGCTTTTTCCTTTTCTTTGGCTTGTTTTTCCTGAGAGCTTTGGCTGGAAGGCCCCTCAAAAGCTTCCTTAACATTTACTGAAAATTTCTATAATTTTAGTAACTTCAAAATAAAAGTGAATAAAACTAAACAAGATTGATAGCAACTACTCCTGCAAGTGCCTAGAGCCTATATCATGCATTGGAATTGCTTGGGACCTCATAAACTTAACATGCAAGCTCAAGAACATGGTCACTTAAGCAGCAAAAATTTGCAATGAATAAAACACTAGAACAAAAACTAATTGGACCAATGGAGGAGTCACATACCAAGCAACAATCTCCCAAAGCAGTATTGTGAATGGAGCTTTGAGCAAAGAGATCGAAAATCGCAGCAAAACGAGCTAGAACTCTTGCTTGAGCTGGATGGGGATTTTTTTGGGTAGAAGATGAAGTGTGTGGGTGCTGGCATAAGTGGAGGGGGGCCACCAGGGGCCCACAAGACAGGGGGGCACGCCCTCCACTCTCGTGGCCTGGTGCTTGCCCCTCTTGGAGTGATTTCAGTGCCTAAAATCCTCAAATATTCCAGAAAAAATCATACTAAATTTGCAGGGCATTTGGAGCACTTTTATTTTCGGACTATTTTTTATTGCACGGATAATTCAGAAAACAGACGGATAATACTATTTTTGCTTTATTTATTCTAAATAACAGAAAGTAAAAAGTGGGTACAGAAGGTTGTGCCTTCTAGTTTCATCCATCTCGTGATCATCAAAATGAATCCACTAACAAGGTTGATCAAGTCTTGTTAACAAACTCATTCCGAATAACACGGAACCGGAGAAATTTTGAATAACACTAAGTTACCTCAACGGGGATATGAAAATCCCCAATAATAAGAATATCAAACTTTTTCTTGACAGTAGGGAGAGGAAATTCAAAACCTCCAATAATAATAGTTGGAACTTTCCCAATAGAATTGATGCTATGAACTTGAGATTGTTTCCTCGGAAAGTGTACCATATGCTCATTACCATTAACATGAAAAGTGACATTGCCTTTGTTGCAATCAATAACAGCCCCTGTAGTATTAAGAAAAGGTCTACCAAGGATAATAGACATACTATCGTCCTCGGGAATATCAAGAATAACAAAGTCCGTTAAGATAGTGACATTTGCAACCACAACAGGCACATCCTCACAAATACCGACAGGTATAGCAGTTTATTTATCAGCCATTTGCAAAGATATTCCAGTAGGTGTCAACTTATTCAATTCAAGTCTACGATATAAAGAGAGAGGCATAACACTAACACGGGCTCCAAGATCACATAAAGCAGTTCTAACACAATTTCTTTTAATGGAGCATGGTATAGTTGGCACACTCGGATCTCCTAGTTTCTTTGGTATTCCACCCTTAAAAGTGTAATTAGCAAGAACGGTGGAAATTTCAGCTTCCGGTATCTTTGTTTTATTTGTAATGATATCCTTCATATACTTAGCATAAGGATTTACTTTGAGCATATCAGTTAAGCGCATACGTAAGAAAATAGGTCTAATCATTTTAGCAAAGCGCTCAAAATCCTCATCATCCTTTGACTTGGATGGTTTAGGAGGAAAGGGCATGGGTTTCTGAACCCATGGTTCTCTTTCTTTACCATGCTTTCTAGCAACAAAATCTCTCTTATCATAACGTTGATTCTTTGATTGTGGGTTATCAAGATCAACAGGAGGTTCAATTTGTACATCATTGTTTTTGCTATGTTGAGCATCAACATGAACATTATCATTAACATTATCACTAAGTTCATGTTCAACACCTGATTGTGTTTCGGCATCAGAAATAGTAATATCATCAGGATTCTCAGGTGTGTCTACAGCAGGTTCACTAGAAGCATGCAAAGTTCTATCGTTTTTATTTTTTCTTCTTCTTAGAAGAACTAGGTGCCTCTAAATTATTTCTCTGAGAATCTTGCTCGATTCTCTTAGGGTGGCCTTCAGGATACAAAGGTTCCTGAGTCATTCTACCAGTTCTAGTAGCCACTCTAACAGCAAAGTCATTTTTATTATTTAATTCATCAAGCAAATCATTTTGAGTTTTAAGTACTTGCTCAGTTTGAGTAGCAACCGTAGAAGAATATTTGCTAACGAGTTGGAGTTCACCTTTAACTCTAGCCATATTGTCGCTTACGCATCCTATCTCGAAAGCATTATTCTTTAACTCTCTACCAACATAAGCATTAAAACTTTCTTGCCAAGCCATAAAGTCATCAAATTCATCTAAGCATGGGCTATGAAGTTTAGTACAGGGGATATCAACTTTATCGTATCTATAGAGAGAATTTACCTTTACTACCTGTGTCGGGTTATCAAGACAATGTGGTTCTTCAACAGGCGGTATATTAAGACCATGTATTTCTTCAATAGGAGGTAAATTCTTAACATCTTCCGCTTTAATACCTTTTTCTTTCATTGATTTCTTTGCCTCTTGCATATCTTCAGGGCTGAGAAATAAAACACCTCTCTTCTTCGGAGTGGGTTTAGGAATAGGCTCATGAGTTGGCTCAATTGGTTCAGGAATTACTTCAGGAATTGGCTCAGGAAGAGTCCAATTATTTTCATTAGTCAACATATTATTCAATAATATTTCAGCTTCGTCGACTGTTCTTTCCCTAAAAACACAACCAGCACAACTATCCAAGTAGTCCTTGGAAGCATTGGTTAGTCCATTATAAAAGATATCAAGTATTTCATTTTTCTTGAGAGGATGATCACGCAAAGCATTAAGTAACCGGAGAAGCCTCCCCCAAGCTTGTGGGAGACTCTCTTCTTTGATTTGCACAAAATTATATATTTCCCGCAAGGTAGCTTGTTTCTTATGAGCAGGGAAATATTTAGCAGAGAAGTAATAAATCATATCCTGGGGACTACGCACACAACCAGGAGCAAGAGAATTATACCAAGTCTTAGCATCACCCTTTAATGAGAACGGAAATATCTTAAGGATATAAAAATAACGAGACTTCTCATCATTAGTAAACATGGTGGCTATATCATTCAACTTGGTGAGATGTGCCACAATAGTTTCCGATTCAAGGCCATAAAAAGGATCAGATTCAACTAAAGTAATAATATCAAGATCGACAGAGAATTCATAATCCTTATCTGTTACACAGATAGGTGAAGTAGCAAAAGCAGGGTCAGGTTTCATTCTAGCATTAAGAGACTGTTGTTTCCATTTAGCTAATAATTTCTTAAGATCATATCTATCATTGCAAGCAAAGATTTCTCTAGCAGCTTCTTCATTCATAACATAACCCTTAGGAACAACATGTAATAGATAATCATTGGGCGAACCTTCATCATCACTATCATCAATAATAGCATCTTCAATATTTTCAATCCCCCTAACTCTAGCAAGTTGTTCATCAAGAAATTCACCTAATGGCAAAGTAGTATCATGCACAGAAGTAGTTTCATCATGCATAGCAGAAGTGGCATCATCAATAACATGCGACATATCAGAATTCATAGCAGTAGCAGGTTTAGGTGTCGCAAGCCTACTAATAACGGAAGGAGAATCTAATGCAGAGCTAGATGGCAGTTCCTTACCTCCCCTCGTAGTTGAGGGCAAAATAGTAGTTCGGTCGTCTTTCAAGTTCTTCATAGTGATCAACAGATATAAATCCCAAGTGACTCAGAGAATAGAGCAATGCTCCCCGGCAATGGCGCCAGAAATTAGTCATGATAACCCACAATTGTAGGGGATCGCAACAGCTTTCGAGGGTATAATATTCAACCCAAATTTATTGATTCAACACAAGGGGAGCCAAAGAATATTCTTGAGTATTAGCAGTTGAGTTGTCAATTCAACCACACCTGGATAACTTAGTATCTGCAGCAAAGTATTTAGTAGCAAAAGTGGTATGATAATAAAGGTAACGGTAGCAAAAGTAAAGATAATTGTTTTTGGGTTTTTGTAGTAGTTGTAACAGTAGCAACAGAAAAGTAAATAAGCGAAGAACAATATATGAAAAGCTCGTACGCAATGGATCAGTGATGGATAATTATGCCGGATGCGATTCCTCATGTAATAGCTATAACATAGGGTGATACAGAACTAGCTCCAATTCATCAATGTAATGTAGGCATGTATTCCGTAAATAGTCATACGTGCTTATGGAAAAGAACTTGCATGACATCTTTTGTCCTACCCTCCCGTGGCAGCGGGGTCCTAGCAGAAACTAAGGGATATTAAGGCGTCCTTCTAATAGAGAACTAGAACAAAGCATTAGCACATAGTGAATACATGAACTCCTCAAACTACGGTCATCATCAAGAAGTATCCCGATTATTGTCACTTCGGGGTTGTCAGATCATAACACATAATAGGTGTCTGTAGACTTGCAAGATAGGATCAAGAACACACATATATTCATGAAAACATAATAGGTTCAGATCTGAAATCATGGCACTCGAGCCCTAGTGACAAGCATTAAGCATAGCAAAGTCATAGCAACATCAATCTCAGAACATAGTGGATACTAGGGATCAAACCCTAACAAAAATAACTTGATTACATGGTAAATCTCATCCAACCCATCACCGTCCAGCAAGCCTACGATGGAATTACTCATGCACGGCGGTGAGCATCATGAAATTGGTGATGGAGGATGGTTGATGATGACGACAGCGACGAATCCCCCTCTCCGGAGCCCCGAACAGACTCCAGATCAGCCCTCCCGAGAGAGATTAGGGCTTGGCGGCGGCTCCGTGTTGTAAAACGCGATGAAACTTTCTCTCTGATTTTTTCTCCCCGAACGTGAATATATGGAGTTGGAGTTGAGGTCGGTGGAGGTCCAGGGGGCCCACGAGATAGGAGGGCGCGCCCTAGGGGGGGGGCCCTGTCTCGTGGACATCCTGTGGGCCCCCTGGTGTATTTCTTTCGCCCAGAAATTCTTATTAATTCCAAAAAGTGCCTCCGTGGATTTTCAGGACATTCCGAGAGCTTTTCTTTTCTACACATAAAACAATATCATGGCAGTTCTGCTGAAAACCACGTCAGTGTGGGTTAGTTTCATTCAAATCATGCAAGTTAGAGTCCAAAACAAGGGCAAAAGTGTTTGGAAAAGTAGATACGTTGGAGACGTATCAATGACCGCCTGGTACGGGATAGATGGCTGCTGAAGGAGGATGCCGCAGGAACTCACGCGGAAGTGCGATGAGCCACGAGCCGGGAGAGCCTCAACATCGAGGGGGGCCTCCTGGAGCCAGGCAGAGTCGTCGGCGATGAAAATGAGCGCGCCGAGTCGGAACTCGCGGCCCATGACCAAACGCCACCGGAAACCATGCTGATGAAGATCGGAAAAAACGCAACCTCGCCGGAAGTCGCTAAGACACTTTGCCCCATGGTGGGCGCCAACTGTCGTGGTTCTAAGTCTGACAGTAAGTATAGGGGGTACGAATGAGGAGGCAAGGTCCTAGCTATGGTGAGATTGTACACAAGTGTTTACGAGTTCAGGCCCCTCTCGGAGGAGGTAAAAGCCCTACGTCTCGGTGCCCGGAGGTGGTCGACTGGATTATGGGAGTATGTGTTACAGGGGGTCCGAACCCTTGTGCCAGAGGAGGGGGTGGCTTATATAGAGTGCGCCAGGACCCCAGCCATCCCCCATTACAAGAAGTTCAATGTTCATAAAGATGGGGCGTTACTGATAATGCCAGCCATAAGTGCTTTTAATGACCTTAAAGACTACAGAGTGAATGCTTAACCGTTGCTGTTCTGAGTGACTCCTGGTCTTCTGTAGGTCGAGTGGTTTCTTGTATGGTCGAGTGATTGTCTGGTCATGTGACATCAGGAAGGAGGGGTACTCCTTTATTGGGCACTCCTTGTTGTCTCTTGAGCTTCTTTGCTTCTAGGGTAGTGATCTTGGGTAGGATGTATGGGTCAGGCCTATGACCCTACCCCAGGTCTATATCATCATCACTGCTCACTCCAACATGTCGTGGATAGCATCCATAGCCAGAATGAACAATACTAGTGAGATAGTTTCACCCTGTCTCACCCCTTGGCCAAGAGCAAAAGGGGGAGTCAGCTCGCCACTGATGAGGACAGGCGTAGAGGCTGTGGAGAGCACCCCGCATATCCAAGAACACCATTTCCTAGCGAATCCCCTAGCAGTCAGGATCTCCAACAGGAACTCCCAAGAAAGGGCATCAAAGGCTTTGGAGATGTCGATTTTCATCAGTACCGAAGGCCTTCATTTGCGATGTAGTAGGCGAGCTGGGTTCCTTACAAACTTGAAGCTTTTATGAATGCTGCGCCGGGAGATGAAAGAACTTTGAGCCTACGAAATGAGGGTGGGCAAGAGTGGAGCCAGACGGACTGCAAGCACCTTGGCGAAGATCTTGGCTGCACCATGAATGAGATTGGTTGGTCTAAAGTCACCGATCTCCAGAGAATTGGTTTTCTTGGGCAGGAGGGTGAGAATTGATGTATTGAGGCCTCCAAAAGAGTACGCCCTCATGTAGAGCCTTCATCGGCCATCAGGTCCGGTGCTATGATATCCCAACACAATTTGTAAAACAGACCCGAGAAGCCGTCTGGTTCTGGGGCCCTGTCAGAAGGCATGTCCATGATCACCCGCTTCACCTCTTCCATAGTGAATTCCGACTCGAGGTCTTGAGCCAACTCCAGCATCAGCTGCCGCAAGTTCAGTTCCTCCAAGCGCAATATGCTCCTACCCATGCCTAGCTCTGGAGAGCCCATTAGGTTAATGAAATACTTGCTCGCCAAGTTCAACTTCTCCATAGCCGTGGCAATTCTGTCGCCCTGCTTGAGATAGGGTATTAGATGCTTGTGACGATACCCGTTAGCTTTCATGTGAAAATATTTGGAGTCGGCATCTCCTTCCTTAAGATCCCGCACCCTAGCTCGTTGTCACAATCGAACGCGTTCAAGCGAAGCAAAGGCCAGGCGCTTTCCCTTCAGGAAGGCACGCAAGTTTCTTTCCTCCATAGAGAGTTGTCTCCTCTCCTGCGCGCAGTCCAGACGCCAGATCACTTCATTAGCCATATGAAACTAGAGATTAAGCCCACTCCATCTTCTCTAACCCCAACTTCTTAATGCTTCAGCAGTGTGGTGTAACTTGATATTCAAGATCTTCATTGCGTCGCTGCCCTCAACATCTTGCGTCCATGCTCCTTGACAGTGTCAGCGAATCCTGGCAGCTTGCACTAGAAATTCTCGAAACGAAAGCGGTAGGCGCGGAGTCTTGCAAAAGAGCAAGCAAGAAGCAGGGGACAATGGTCCGAGATGTTGGAACCGAGCGACAGCAGATCACTGATGGGATATAATCCTCCCAGTCGTTGTTGAATATCACCCGGTCCAGCCTCGCCAATAGCGCCTGCTCCTAATTATTACACCAAGTGTAACGCCTCCCGATCATGGGCATGTCATGGAGACCCAATCTGTTGATCGTATGCATGAATCTATTCACGAGCCTTCTGTTTACTCTCCTTGAGCTGTGCTCTTCTTCATTGCATACAATGTTAAAATCATCGTTGAGGATCCATGGCAGATGCACCTGATCACCAAACTACATAATAGCCTTTAGGAACCTAACTTTGTGCTCTTTCTCTTGCGGCCCATAGAAAAAAGACACCAACCACTCCTTGACATCTACCAATGACAAAACTTGTGCCGAAATCATGAATTCGTCTTTCTGAACATTCAACACCCCCAGCTGTCAGATTTCCAGGCCAACAAAATACCTCCTTTGGTACCTTCAGCAGGCAAGAAATCAAAACCATCAAGCCCGGTCCCAAAGTCTCTCAAACCACATATTCAGTCACCAACGCTAAATTGGACTCTTGAAAGCAAACTAGAGAAACATCGAGGGATTGCATGAACAACCTAATTGAACTCCTCCGGGCAGGTTATTGAGCCCTGTTACATTCCAAGCCAATACACCCAAGGACGAAGACATGATAAAACAAAGCAGTAGGACACTGAGAGCAGCTAGGCCCATCTAGGCACCACATGGCTCGACTGCCTTCGGAAGAGAGAAAGCACCAAATCCCGCCTGAGGAGGCTCGTCGAAGTCGACCTCGCTCAGAGCGAAGATTGCTGTGATCGCCTTGACATGGTGTGGAGCGAGCGGCTTGTCGAACAACTTCAGGTACTCATCAAGTACTTCTTCCGAGAGTTGTTCTTTCACTTGGATCACCCCCGTCCTCCTCAACATGACAGTCTAAGCCTGCTGCACTGGGCCTGTGTTGTGTCCCGTAGTGTTCTTGCAGAGGCGTGTGCTCCTTATGGGTGTAAAATTGGGCGGCAAAGGCTTCTTTCGTTTGGCCGGGGCTGCTGCGGCTGGTCTCGAACCCAGAACTGATGGCTTTTGAGAGGTTGCCAGGCCCTGCAACAACGTCTTAGACGCCGTCCTTGGCCCTAGCATAGGAGCATCCCCTTCCCTGGCTGTCGTGGCCGGCAACAACAATTGTTAAGGCAGAGAGACCATGAATGGCGTCTACATAGGGCCGGAGCTGCCGCAGCGACCAGAGTGAATCTGGATGGACAAACCCAGCTCCAACATGAGTGTTGTCTGTCGCGCCCGAGACGGCCCGACACGTCGGCCCTCCCACCTCCACAGCTTGGACAACACACGTCGGGCCAACGGTCTCCTAACCTTCCTCCCCAGAGAGCACCAGAGACGCTGAACTGAAAGACAGTCGGTGAGGCGGTGCTGTGCCCCGGAGATTGGCCTTGGGTAGGCATGGCATACTTCCAAGAGCCTTGGATCTGACCGCAGTGGTCGCCACGAACGACGACACAATGGGCGTGTCAACCTGAGCCCTCAAGCCCACGGCAGTGGATGCTAGTGAACTATGACGGCCCGAGCCTATGCCCAGAGAAGCAAACTGGGGACTACCTGGGGAAGGCCTGATGGTTGAACCAACACGAGCACCGATGCCGACATGAGGCTGCACACCAGGCCTGCCAGGGACCGCCATCACTGATGCAACATCGCCAGACCAGGTCATCGATCCTATACCATGGTAGCCCAAGGAGAGCGCCATGTCGCCCGCCTGCTGCAGGACACCATTGACTCTGCAGCCACCACCCAAATCTCCAGCCATTCCATAGCTCCCCAGGCCCCGAACGGGCGATCGCCCGAGAACGGAGCATTGCCCCACCTAGTGTCGTCGACCCTACCCCTGTAGCAGCATCGTGAGTAGTTGATACGTCTCCGACGTATCTATAATTTATGAAGTATTCACTACAAAAAAACAATTCCGTGATGATACGTGTTTGTCACAGTAGGTCGTGTTTTTTGTCATGCATGTACATCCATGACGATTTTATGACAGAATCAAGATAGTCATACCTTTGCTGTCGTAGAAGTGTTCCATGACATTACCAAAATTATCATCACGGAAGTGTCCACTTCCATGACGATAAATCACGCGTCATAGAAGTGCTTTCGTCAAGGGTGACCGACACGTGACATCCACCATAACGAAACACCGTTAAGCTATCGGGTCGGGTTTTGGATCCGATAACCCGTTAACAGCCCCCAACCAATGGGAAATTTCCACGTGTAAAAATCTTATTGGCCGGACGAAACATGTGTCAGCTCGTTAGTGGTTCAGATAGGCGCCTATGATATGTCGACACGTGCCACAGCCCACCACTGGCCCATTTAGCTTACAAAGCTGGCCCGTTTGACTTGGTCAAAAGTTAACGGGCTGGCCCATGAAAAGCCTGTTAACGGTCTCTTTGCAAATAGCCCATTTTACGGCCCGTTAACTCACGGCCCGTTAGGCACTAAAGAAAATCGGCCCAACAACGTCATGTGGGCTGTCGAATATAACACCAGCCCATTTCACTTTCGGCCCATGTATGGCCCACGACGTCTTTCGGCTCATGTATGGCCCACGACGTCTTTCGGCCCATATGAGGCCTTCGTATCTTTCGGCCCTTTATAGGCCCACGGTGACTCTATCCCATAATGAACAGTAATTTTCTTTGTACCTGTTAACGGCCCGTGATTTACATGGGCCGTTTCTAGCCCGTGTTAGCTTTCGGCCTATTGACGGCCCATACGTTCTTGGGCTCCTTTTCGGCCCTTGATTACTTCTGGCCCGTTACTAGCCTGTTCCCCTAATGGGCCAAATTCGGCCCATGGCAAGAGTCGGCCCGTTACTGGCATGTTCCCCAAATGGGCCAAATTCGGCCCATGGCAAGAGTCAGCCCGTTACTGGCCTGTTACCCTAATGGGCCAAATTCGGCCCATGGCAAGAGTCGGCCCGTTTCTTGCCAGCCCGTCCTATATTCTGGCCCATTAACGACCTGTTATGCCTGCGACAGAATTAAGCTTTTGCAGTCCTACAACCTATTAACGGCCCATTACCATGCTGGGCCGATACCAATTACGCCTGATTACGTCCCATGTAGACCCATTTATCCGACGGCCCGAGGCCCACCGATTATAGGCCCATTTATCGACGGCCCGAGGCCCACCGATTACATGCCCATTTATCGACGGCCCGTAGGAGACCCATGGATCCTACAGCCCGTATATGGTCCATGGTAGTTGCGTCCACTAGAAAACCAGGGAAAAAGAAGACTAGCAAATAAATAAGGCCGAAACTAACGCTAGGCTATTAAGGCGATTGCACAGATTACATCCACTCGGCATCAAAGATCGCCACCAGTGCAAATATAGGGAACACCCTACACTATACAAAAATGGCTTGCCGTTTTCTTCAGCCGGTGGCTGCACGTTAAGAATAAATTTTGTATCACACCAAAACAAATTACAACTATATAACAAAAGGAAGGTTGGCATAAAACTTAACAGTCTAGCAGATAAATGCACCACCAGAAGTTCAGAAGCTCGGTTCATTTGAACTGACTGTTACGTTTTCATGCTGTATTATCCGATGGAGCACCATAACCCTTGCCTTCATTTCCCCTAGGCTCCTGAACAACATAGCAAATGTCTGATAGTCTGGTTTCAAAACCATGCATATCTTGACGACATTGAGCAATGTTTCTCCTTGTTTCATAAAGGGCCTCTCCTAGGGAATGGACTTGTGTCTGGAGCACAGATACAACATTGCTTTGAGCTTGCATATCTTGATCATGAGGCAGTTTGGACGATATTGCCTTAACAACCAACCCAGTATTACGTAGGAACATGCTTTTGGCACTGTTAGTGGACAGGTACTGACCCACTGCAGCAAGAGCTGACATTGCGGTTATAGTTGCCTCGCCACCTTCAGAAGGTGGCGGTTCCACCATTTTTTCCATAGCTCACTGAAAAGTTGAGATTTTACATTAGTAGTACCAGAACAGAAGATATTAAGGAGGCAGCAAAACCAAACAAAATAGCTTTGGTCTATATACAGAACTTATTCTGGTGAACCCATGTAAAATATTAGTTGTATTTTATTGCAAAGTACACAATAAAACTAGGTTCCAAACATATGACCATGAACCATCGCTAATGTATTATCTATTTCTTCACATTGTATTGAGGGCTAAGGATAAAGAGACGAAGTTTATAATACGGTAAGCATAGTATGACATCATTCATATCACAAAACAACTGAGAACAGACAAACAGGCAATTGTAACGTTGTGTGGGCAAGTCCAGCACGGAACTAGATTACGGGTCAAGATCAAAGGAACATAACTCCTCTCTTTTAAACCTTGTAAGGTGCAATGATACGCTAAGACAATTGTGTATAAAATTGAAAAGAGTAATAGACATTGGCTGCAAACCATGCAGTTCAAGGCACAAGTCAGAGTAAGTAGTAGTTAAAAGGCATGAGGATTAAGGACTTACAACAGCGGGTTTGACTGGTGTAGTCATGCCTTCTTCTTGCTGGTGTGACAGTCCTAGAAGATTTCTACAATATTTGGTTCAGGTACTTTTTGGTCCTTGCAGGCTTTCCTCTGCATTTCGAACAAGTCAATATAGATTTGATAATATGGTACAGCAAAAAGAGTGAAACAGCAGCTAATTACAAGAGCCTCGCAATGTGCAATATAGCTACGAGATCCTGTCATCTGTTGGAATTTCACTTTCATACGCTTGGCCTTGTTCTTTGAACAGTTCACCTACAAGAAGATAGATTTGTGTGGCACATGTGTAAATAGGACTTCAACATGTGATCTGATCACATATATATAATGTACCTGATACTTCGGATCAGACCAGTGTTTAACAAGGCCCCTCCAGTCTTCATCCGATATATTTTCCACTGGAGATGTTTGGGAAAGTTCACTGTTAGCCTTGCCTTCAAAGTGAGTTTTCCTCAAGTTATACCGATACTGTCACAGAGAAGACTTGAAAACATGGGTGCAAGCTTGTCTGGTTGCATCATCTTGGCTATCCAACTTGAACCTCATCTTTTGAAAATTATGGGAGTCTCATTATCAACAACCTAGAAAGTATGGGACAGAGCAAGACGATATTACCAGTTTCCATACATAACCATACTTACAGATAAATGGTCGAGGAAGGTGTTGAACTGGGTTTCGTCTTTGTCATTCCTGTACTGAATCCATGTTGGGAGGATACGTACATGACACCTAACGGCAAGCGCTGCCTCTGACACTAACTTGGCTGACTCTGTAGCATCACGTGGCCTTTTTAAACCTGCCTCAAAATGGATCTCCATTCTTCCTCCTCTAGATTTAGTTAACCTATCGAGCATTATCCCTGATGTTTGTTTCCTCTTGCGCCTAGGTGCTAGTCCAACAACGAACATAGGAAGTGTTAGTGTACATCAAACTGTGAGACTACATATAAAGAAGCATGCAACTATAACTTGACTCCAGCAACTACCTTCTTGCTGTTGAAGCTCACAAGGTTCATCTGATATTGCCAACTTGTCTTGTGTCAAGAGTGCTTGGGAAGTAGTGTCAGGTGGCAAGGGAGCTTGGGAACGTGCTGCTACCTCAGTTGACGCACGAGTAAGTCGTGCAGCTGGTAGTACTGTGGTAGGTGTTGCAAGAACTAGGGCTGTCTCTGCTTGTTTGGTGGCAACTATTTGTTTCTGTTTGGCTTTTTTTGCAGCTCGAGTAGCATGGGATGCTGTGTTTGTAGAATTTTCTGCTGGACTTTCACCTTCTATTGCACCATCAGTACTAGCAGAATCTGCAGGATTCATCCGCTTCTCATTCCCTGCCATTCTGTGTTTCTTCCTCTTTCTCTGTGCCATGTTAAGTCAAGTCGACAAGAAAAACGAATAACAATTTAGTTCTTCAGAACAAATTGATGCGTGATGCATACGAACTGAACTTTGATGTTAGACAACCACATGATAGGAGGATGTAATATGTATGAAAAACAGGACAGAAGAGATAACCAGAACTATGATGTGTAAACTAAGAAGAAGACATTTCACCAAATTAGAAGCACTGCAATGGAAGGTAGACACCATATGAAAGATGCTACAAATATCGCTCTGCCAAGTTAATAGTGTCTCATCATAAATGGCGTTTAAACAAATGTGAAGCAGTACAAGAAATAAATCATATGCAAGATGCAAACAACATCACACTACCATGTTAGAGGTCTCTCGTCATTAGTGCCATTGCATATTCACAGCATTGCATATTCAAAGCTTATGATGTGTAAACTAAGGAGAAGGCATTTCAACAAATTAGAAGCAATGAAAGCTAGACACCATATGAAAAATGCAACGAATATCACTCTACCAAGTTAAAATTGTCTCGTCATAAGTGCCATTTCAACAAATTAGTAGTACAAGCTAGAAAAGAATGTGAGATGTAACCTATATTACACTCCGAAGTCAAACGTGTCTTATGATAAGTGATTGTTGCAGGTTACACAACGGTTGTAATTTGATGTAAGAACATGGTGTGATAGACAAATATTGTATGTTCTAGAAACAGGAACACGTGTCTGATTCAAGTATAATGTGTAAAGTAAGTAGATGGAATTCAACAAAATTAGAAGCAATACAAGCTAGAGATCACACATAACATGCAACCACATATAACAATGCCAAGTTAGAGGGAGCACCAGTGATGCTGCACTAGGGGAGACGTGCTCATCATAAACACAGCTTTGTCGAGTGTCTATGCATGTGTTGTCTTGGAAATCATCTTGGGGGTGTGGAGGAGTAGAAACTGTAGAGGCCCTCCGTTCGGAAGGAGCACCTTTATCCACTGCCTTGCTAACTTCCTTCCGCTTTATTGATTTTGAATTGTCAAGTAAAACCGACAAGAAAAAGCAATAAAATTCTCTCTTCAGAACTCATTCATGCATGATACTGACAATCACTACTTTGATGTAAGGCAAACACATGATACCAGGATGGAATATGTACGAAAAGCAGGACGGCATGGCATGTTCACAACTGTTTGTGTATACTAAGCAGAAACCATTCCAGCAAATAAGAAGCAATGTAAGCTAGACACCACATGAAAGATGCAACCAATATGACTCTGCCAAGTTAAAAGCGTCCCATCATAAATGGAATTTCAATAAATTAGAAGCAGCACATGCTATAAATCATATGAAAGATGCAACTAATATCGCACTGCATATACTAAAGGTGTCTCGTCATATTAATTGATGCGGGATACAAAAAAACAATAGTTTTATGTAAGGGCATGCTTAGTAGACAGTTGTACTATGTACTAAATACAGGAAGGCATGTCACATTAACAGGTATAATGTCACATTTACAGGAGTATAAGCTAAGCAGACTAGCACATGCAGTTTAACCAGATTGGAAGAATTACAATCTAGACACCATATGCAACATGCAACCACATACCACGCTGCCAAGTTAGAGCAAGCACCTGCGATGCTAGTGTAGGGGAAATGCTGTAATCAACTACAGAGCTACGTTCACTATCTTCATCTAGCATTTCTGTTTCCTGAGAATCATGTCGGGAGGCTGACGCTGCATTCTTTAAATGAGGAGTAGTCCCCTTGCCTGCTTGCCTCGTCATAAGTGATTGATGAGGGATACACAAGAACATTAGTTTGATGTAAGAACATGGTTAATACACATATGTACTAGTATGTACCAAAAACAGAAAGGCATGTCATATTCAAAGGTATAATGTGTAAGCTAAGCAGATGCAATTTAACCAAATTGGAAGCAATACGAGCTAGACATCCGGCTGGAGTGGTGAACATGATCATCTAGGACCTGAGAGCCTGGTGGGAGGCGGGCTGCTTCGCCACCATCGCAGCTTTTTAGTTGGCTTCCAGGTGATGCCTGTCTTTGCTGGGCTTGTCACTGGCTCGGCCAGTGCCCTGACTAGCTATTTGTCTTCTGGTGCTCACAGGATGGTGGTTCATGTAAAAAATATCTTTCCTTATCTTAATAAAGACCGACTTCAGCCTTTCGAATACAAGCTAGACACCATATGGAACATGCAACCACATATGACACCGCGAAGTTAAAGCAAGCACCTGGGATGGTGGTTCATTGCGAGCGAGGTCATCAACTCCAGAGCAACGTTTAACGTCTCCATCTGCTGACACTGCACCCTTTATAGCGCTGTAACGTGCCGTGCCTAGCCGCGTAGAAAGTTGGCACAACTTGTCTCTTTTATTTTTTGCTTCTCTTTCGGCAGACTCTGAAATACCCTTGCATAAAAACACAATAGTGAGAGTATGGGTGGAGTGTGTGCAGAACTAGTGCACTGTAAAAGTAGCAGATAGCAGGTGGCTGAAAAATAAATGACAGGAGACATATGATAGCTCTACAACATTGCATGGCAAACAAAATTAGATTCTACTCCGTAATATATGAGAACAGGAAATGGAGGTACTCCTCCAGCACACCACCACATGTGGTCATATCTAAGATAACAGTCGACTGAAAATAAATAGGTCAGTCGATTTTTTAATGAACCGTCCGATCTATAAGGAACGAGCAGATGGCCTTCGTCTACCTCCCGCCAGTCACTGTTGACGATCTTTCTCGAACCACCAGCGACCACTTGCCCAGACCCGTGCCTCCGCCGCCCCGCCCTCCCATCGACCTCACACCACCGCCGTGCTTGGCAGCGCCCCCAGGCCATCCCTTTAATCCCGGACGACCTTCAGATCGGGCACCAGTAGCTCTAGGCCACACACGCCCCTAAGATAAACACCAAGGCGCTGCTTCCCCGGCGTAATAGTCGTACTAGGGCCTGTTACACCGGGGAATGCTTCCGTTAATTGGGAATCAACTGGCCAGAAATTGAAATTCAGGGGGGCGACGGACCTCTAGCTAAGGTGAAATAGTATATGAGGAGAAACCTTGTGCATCGCGAGTTACTAGGAACATCTAGTATCAAGAAGAAGCGGTCAACTAGTGTCTTCTGCGGGATGAATATCGTGCAAGCAGAGACGTAAGATTTGCACGAATAAGGGAAGAGGAGTACCTTCTTCGGTTGCCGGTGTGGTCATCTCCACATGTCGCGCCGATCTTCTTCTTTTTACCGGGGAAACCGATGTTCTAGAGGGTGCAGGCTTGGACGAACCCATGGCCAAATTGTTGATTGTGTTGCCGTGGCCGTATGTCGGCGGAGGGGAAGCAGATCCGAGGCGGCGAAGGACGGCATAGCAGGAACAGCTCTGGTGCGGTGGAGGGTGGCAAAGTTGGAGCGACATCGGTGAGGTGCAGGACGACGTGGTTGAACTGGCTTGGGTACGGACGGCTCGGCCTCGGCTTCAACTACTAGCCGTGGAGGGCGTTGCGGTTGAGGTTGCAGTGGACGATGACGTCAGGGTATCGGCTCCGGCGTGATGGAGGAGGGCGGCGGTTGATGGGTGGGATGGGGTGGCGGACGGAGGATGCCGGGGTTTCGCGGCTGGTGGAGAGGTAGTTTTGGCGCCCACGGAGTACGAATGGGGAATCAGACGGGTGGGGTGGGGGGAACCATGTTTTGGTCTGGGACGCGCTTGTTTTTGGCTTTTTTGAACAGAAGATGGGACGCGCTTGTTTGAAATTTGGGGAAAGTACAAACTTTGCCCCCCTCTTAAATTTCGGACCTACTGCGGGTCGGGGGTAGGATGGTAATCCCAGGTGTCCCAAATAGTGGGCGGGAGCGATTTCGGCCGCGCGCATGTGTGCTTAGGCGACCATTGTGTATGAATGTTTTTCGGAGGCGGTTGCGTGGCGTCTAGATGAAGCTACAAACCTACCCCGGTTTAGACCTTTGGACATCGGGCCGGTAGGTTTCACGGGTCGGAGTTATTAGAAAAGTAATTTCCTTGTACTACCAAACATTGGTCTCATGCGGTTTCGGGCGAGTAGAGGCTCTTTTGGCGCTTCGTTCGAAATTTTGAAACACAAGCATTCACGTTTAGAGTACTCTAGAACTATGAGGATTGACCTAAATAGACAACGTTATATTTGACCTTGTATGTTTGAAAACCTCACTAAATTATCCGCTTCTTTTTGAAATTTTGACACTTGAAAATCCTATAACTACGATTATTTTGGAATGGAGGATCTAAATTTGAATCTATTTGTACACGACTACATATGCTATTATGTACAAAATCAGAGCAAAGATTGGTGCCCCCATAATTTAGGTATGGTTTACAAATGCCATGATATCAAATTCAAATAATTGAATGGACTTCATGTTGAATTTGATTTTTTAAACCACCTTAAGTTGAATTCAAATGTATGCTAGTTCATAGGTAGCTATTTATAAATGTCCATTGTGTAACTTTCGTATGTATAATGTGCTTTACACACACAACATGAACTATACTCACGTTTATATTCGATTGCTAAAGCGATGCATTGCCTGGAGTTCAAAATACTAACTATGTGGATCAATTGTGTCGAATAGTAACATAGACATGCTCAAATTCGATAGAATCTAGATGTCTGATGGATCAATGACCGCTCCTTACGCGAATTGCAAATATCATGATCCCATCCTAATATTTGGATACAATTTATATCTTTAATCAATGTGTAGAGCAGTCTTTTATGTGTAGTTTCACTCTCCATCGGTGGTCTCCCACACATGCTCACACACTTTCTCCCGAGGCGTCTTTCTCGCACACATGCTCTAGATATAACCCTCCCTCCCTCTCGTAAACATTTACAACTGTTTTCACTAACCTTTATCACAAGCACTCTTCCTCTCGCAAACATACACACGCACGATGCTCATCGACCCTTTCTATATACATGGACTTGCCTACGTGTCTCATGTACGCACATTATCTTTACGCCTGTCTCTCACGCATTATCTCACACCTCTCTTCCTAATCGACGAGTATGATTCTAGCAGAGCATTCTTTAGGATGCCCCTTAAAGTTAGGTTGGATGAATAGTAATATCAGAGATAAAGGGGTTACCTTAGTCTAAGAACCTAGGGTTACAAATCCTAGCCGGCTTTGTCAGTGGACACAGAGTCCTTCACAATTCTGCTATCTTTGTCTTGTACGACTAGTCATCCATGGGTCTTCCTAAATGTGTCATGGGCCAACCAATGTGGCGCAGGACGGAACCGAACAAAGGGCCTCACCTCGACCCACCGGACCTCACGCGGTGACACACCCTCTGCCCCCACGTCTCATTATCTTCTCACACCCACACATACCAACACAAATACCACACACACAGAAAATTTCTCCTGGTGCCTCTATTCCCTCCCCCCTTGCATATACACACTCAAGGGAATGGAATCTCTTGTCGTGACGTCATATTCGTCTCTCTCTCTAGACCACTCTCATTTCTCGTGCTATCTCTCCCACGCCCCCCCGTCGGCCCCTCTATCCATGCCTCTCTCGAATACGTAATACACACACATACCTCTCTAGGCCCCGCCAAATGCATCAACTACACATTCACACATGTTACATCACGTACCCCATTGATCTAAAAAGCCCTCTCTTCATGTTTATTTCGCATACAACATTCCTTTTGAATAAAGTGTGGCCAAAAAAATATTTTAGAGTTTCTACATATATACAACATTACAAAGTTATATGGAGGAGTACGAATGCTAATTTGCATTGCATGGTGCCCACAATGATATTTATTCCGCACTATGAATTTGTATATTTTTATACTATATACAAAGTTAGTCATAATAAAGAGAAACGAAGAGCATCTCTCTCTCCATCGCATACCCCCCCTGTACGCCCCTTTCACGTATGCACACAAAACTATCTCCCGGTCCTCTAAAAGTAAGCCCCCAGAAAATTCATGCGTGTTTCATCTCTCTCTCGCGATATATGCAATGACGATCATTGTATTTGAAGCGAAAGCACGATACATACATTGGACTTCATAATCCACTCATTACGGTCACCGTTTACGTGTAGTGGTTATTATACAGTCACGGGCTCACCGTACAACTTTGTATTTGCTCATGACATGACTAGTTGACTAGTTAAACGCTCGACGTGGCACCTCTAGTGTTGCATCACATTATCACACTACCATCGTGCCCACCTGTCGACTTGTATCTACTCTACATCTACACTCTTATAAAATACATAAAATACACTCTTATAAAAACAAAGTTGGTGATGATGGTGTGCCTGCCATCCTGCAATATAGGCCATCCGATTTATATTTGACAGATAGGAAAGAAACCATGGAAATTTTGCAAAAAGGTACCCACACACCTCTCCACATTTGCAAATAAGGCCTTCCCTCATTCATCTTTTTCTCTCACAAGATAAACAGTGTCATACAAATGCATCTTGATGTTACGTGCAACGCACGGGCATCTTGCTAGTAAGAATGAAAACAAACGATAAAAAAATATTTTGACGGTGGTTCGAAGTCATGACCGCGGGCATAGCGGACAAGGTGGCCTTGTATTGGTATGCTGAGCCATCTGTTTTAACACACAAGAGCTGGTGTGGTGATTATACACACACGCACGCATGCACACGAACTGCATCCACGCAACACTCACACGTACACATGCACCCACACACGCACGCAACACTCACACGTACACATGCAGCCACGCACGCATGCAACACTCACACACACACACACGCATGCATGCATGCACACACCAGTACACCACATGACCAACACACACTCTCATGCTCAAGTGCTCAACCTACACGTGCATGCACACACATCAGGCCCTGACAGACACATACACAACCAGGTGATTCCTGCGCAAGGGTTGGAGCCTTGTCACGCCTGCGTAATTTTGTGTTTATCTGACCTTTTCCCTATGCGAACTGACAGGTGGGACCCACAAGGAATGTGGTCAATTTAACTAGCCAACATGGCGCCACGCAGACTATTTGGCCGGTCAACAGAGTGCAATCCGATGCTGAACTGTGAGAAAGTGACCGGATAATCACCACAAAACGTATATAGTGACCGTAATCAGCTTATTCTGAAGTTCGGTGACCGTATTACGCTTTTCTCTCTGTAGGCCCTCCAAAACTACATCTCTACACATTCTCGCATGTTACATCTAACAACTATGCAATACAACACTACTACTACACTCTAACACAATAAGTCATATGTGTTTTTAGTTTTACTAGATATCATATTGTTACTTATAATTATTCAGTTTGCATACATTAAAATTGCCTTTGAAATGTATGGCCAGTATCATCTACCGCGCGGGAAAAATCCCGCCCTTTCCTGTTTAATCGGGTTTGTATCGATGGATCGTGCGAAACAGCAAAACTATAGTACTATATAGTACAAGTGACAGTTCACTGGGCTGTTGTGTCGTCTACTCCTCTATCGTAAGAGTGGAGCGCTCGCTTTCATAAATCTTCTAGTCCCTTTCACCGACATGTGGGACATCAAGCTACCGGTTCCACGTGCCATACCGGAATACAGTGCAGAGCAGCCGAGGTGAAGCACCCCAGTCATGGCGTCGGCGTAGTAATGAGCAATGAGGCGTCAAATCACAAAGTTGCACCTTTCCTGCAGTTTAATTGGAGGGACGAAGTAATAATGATAAAAAAAGAAGTTGGAGGGACGAAGCAACCATCATTTCACTCATTGCTGAATCCGCTTCTCCCTCATCTTCTTCAACTTAACCACGTGTTGCTTCTGCCATTGTTCTGCCTCATGTGGGACGCGGATCGGCTTGGTAAAGCACTGACATGTGGGACCGCATGTTAACAAACCGCCAGGACAACGTCCTCCGAAAATAAGAAACCTCCCCCGCCATCCGCACAGCAAAATCACCTCCTTTTTACTAATCTTTGATTCTATAATTTTTCATATCAATATAATTGAGATTGTATAGATAGCACACAGGAGCAAAACCAAGTGGTACGGTTAAGGGCATCCACAATGTGTAGCCAAATGTGAAAATAGCTTTTGGCATCATGGGAACCATTTGTGGACGGTGTTGCCAGAGCCAAAAAGATGGAATTGAAGCTCCCTGATTGATTGATTGAAGGAATAGAAAAATGCAACGTCTCTCCTCTTTCTCCCATGCTTGGACGCATGTAGTACAGTATAGAGCACAGAGTCTACTCCCCTGTCCCTTCTATCACAAATCACAAAGCAGTGAGGCGTCAAATCACAAAGCACGAACGAAGCAACCATCATTTCACTCTTCGCTGACTCCACTTCTCCATCGTCTTCTTCGAGAAACCATCTCACCGCACTAGTACTCCTAGTAGTAGTACTAGTAAAGGACTTCCTGGATGCAAATAAGGCGGTTGTCTCGGCTTGCAGGCAGCACTTGCGAATGACTTATCGTGGTCTCCCTCAATGGTGTTCTCTGTCGAATGCACTTTGCCAAACCACAAAAAAATTTGTCGACGTCACCGCAATGGGCAAGGAATTCAAATATAGTTACTACCTCCATTATTTTGTACACAAGGCCAGTATATCAAAATTACAATTTGAAAAGGGCCACTAACACTAATCGAGGAAAAATTGATGGGGTTAGCAACCAAGGACATTAATATCCCCTGCATGCATGTGGAAGTGAGAAGGTTCGTTTGCATGGCGCTGCATTAATCAAGCGATGAGGAGTGAGATGGTTAGCTCTTTGGTCTTTCAAGAAAAAAATACGCATTAATTGACATGTGAAACGAGGATTTGTATCGATTAAATCCCGCGAAGGAAAACTCCACCTTTAATTTTTAACCTAGTACTCCTAGTACATACGTACTTACCCTGTTTGGGTCTAGGCCTTGCATTGCCAAACTTCGCCACACATTTTTGCCAAGCTTGCCTAAAGTTTTCAAAATGAGAAGGAGGTACACTTGCGCACGGCTGTCGCGGTCGCACCGCACCCTCACATGATCGCTCCTGCACGCCGTGGTCGCGTCGGACCCTCACATAGTCACTCCTGCACGCCGCAAACCCAACCAAGGGAACGCACCCTCACTGACACGTGTTGTCGCATGTGAACAAACCAAATTCAGACATCCTATCACTGACACATATTTTTGTTCATAGAGTATGTTTATCCAACCGCATGTTGGGGAGTATCCGTACGACCCGTGCGGTGGTCTGTTGGGGAAGAAGAAGAGGTGAGGAAGAAGGAAAGAAGGGTTAGGAGACGTAGGATATTCATCCAACCGCCTGAAATGGTAGACTGACCCAAGTCAGGCGACTTGCATAACAAATATGGCCCTGTTTGGATACTCCAACACAGTTAGAGTTAGAGTTATTTTCTAACCCACTCTAACCCAAATAAGCACCTCTCCACCGGGATAGTTGGGTTAGATGCAACTAACCCACTCTAACCCTCCATGTTTGCATACTTTTGGGTTATTTGAGCCCCCAACTAACCCAAATTAGCTCTAACCCCATGGTCCGAACAGGGCTATAGTATGTTTTTACACAGCAAAAGATCCATAAAAACAACAACATAAAGAAAAACTATCACTGCTTGCGGAAAGAGACGGCCTCGTCATCTTTGGCTGCCGGCGCGAACCAGCCGTCGCTGCTGACGTGTGTCTTCGCGCCGTGGTTGTCCTCGGTCTCCAGCTACTCGTTCAAGCGGAGCGTGCGGGCGCTCTGCATGGACAAGAGCACAGCCCGGTTCAAGTCCATGACGTCCGGTTCCGCCTGCAGGAGGGCCTCGATGGCAGCGGCATCCGCGCGCTCCGCGTCGAGTCAAGCCTCCGCCGCCCGGTTCAAGTCCACGACTTCCGGTTCTGCCTGCAGGCTGCAGGAGGGCGTCGATGAGAGCAGCATCCGCGCGCTCTGCGTCGAGTCGAGCCTCTGCCGCCATGTTCATGTCCAGGACGTCCGGTTCAGCCTGCAGGAGGGCCTCGATGGTAGCGGCATCCGCGCGCTCCGCCTCAAGTTGAGCCTCCGCCACCCGGTTCACATCCACGACATCCAGTTCCGCCTGTAGGAGAGCCTCGATGGCAGCGGCATGCGCGCGTTCCGTGTCGAGTTGAGCCTCTGCCTCCCAGGCCTCCTTTAGTATCGCCATGTTGAACCGCTGGTCCGCCTGCACCATGGGGGACTCGGACGCCGGCACGAAGTTGACGTCCATCGTCTCATACCCATCGGGGGCCTTCTGCGCTGTGACCTCCACAGTGAACATTGGATCAGCTTCCTCCTCCTCGTAGCTTGGCTCCAGAGAACTCGGGGATTGGCCCACCGCAAAGCAAGCTTGGGAACGGAGGTCTATGGCGCCGACCGCCACCGCGATTTCTGCGCGGCGCTCCGGCGTCAGCATCTTGTAGTAAGTGATCTTGCAGCACACCATGGCTTTTCGGTGAACTAGGGGACGCTTGATGCGGGCTAGGGGATCGAAAGGTGGGGGAATGGGCTGGAGTTTTGGTGTGGTTTTAGGGCAGTGGCTGGCGTAGGCCGAGCAGCAAAGGTTCTGGTGTGAATAGTGGTTCCGGTGATGACCGGTCAATTGGTTTTTACTGTACATTGCTCTTGTCGCGTTCGCGTTGCAGCCCGGCACGCTGGACCCTCCACATCGCTCACCGAATGGAACACGCTTCGTCTTGCGTTTTCGCTCGCTTGTGGGACCGCAGTTGAGAGCAAACCGACGTCCCTCCCCTCCCTCGCCCGCGTCATTTATTATACCACCACTCCCTCCGTTTTATGCGGAGTAAATAAAAACAGAGGGAGTATACTACGGATGAGGATCCCCTGACGTGGCTGAACCCATTGAGTAACTGACATGCGGGGCCTAGCAAGCATGGGGTCCGCCAGTAAGTGACCGAAAGGGAGGGTAAGGCAGGGATACCTACCTCAGAGGATCCACTTCCACTATACTACTTTGACCAAATGTTAGAGTAATAATATATGACATGCAACTTACACAAATGTTAGAGTAATAATATATGACATGCAACTTACACAAAGCATACAGGGTCTAATGCGTTTTTCGAGGCTAACTTTGACCAAATGTTAGAGTAATAATATATGCCATGCAACTTACACAAAGCATATGGTCAATTTCGTATGTGAAAGGAGTTTCCAATGATACAATTTTCACATTATACATCTCATGTACTCCCTCCGTCTAGGTGTGTAAGTCATCTTACGAAAACCAAATAATCCCAAAACACATAGGCGCGGTGCATTAACTTCTACCTCATTTCTTTTTTCTTGACATATCAATCAATAAGAGATGAGGGTGTGCATGCTTTTAATGACCTGAGACTATCAAACATGACATGAAGTGGTTAGTTCATTGCATGCAATACTATTAATTAGCAAATAAACATTAATGTCTCTCGTTTTCCCCTCCTCCTTGGTCACGGTGCATAGCCTAAGATGACTTACTCACCTAGACGGAGGGAGTACTATTAATCTTGTCAATAGTCAAATTAGAAACCATCTCGAGTACAAATCTAGGAGTCCGTACGAACCTAACAATATTGATTGGGCGTTGTTGAATGTTGATACCTTTTTTATCATAGTAGAGATACTTTTACTACACATAAAACTTATATGTAAAGTAGAAAGGATAGGAGGGAGTATATTGTACATTCAAAAACGAAACGAACATTGAATACCCTTTATATATGATTTGCGGATGCTATAATCACCGGTTCAAAATTTTGAATCCGCCTTAGGTATCACATGCCCCCACTCGTTCCCTCTCGATTTCATCTCCGGGGTCCGGAGATCTATTGAAAGAGGACTAGGGTGGGTACATGCAAATGATACTCGTCGGAATGTTCAAATGAGGCATGCGGTAGGATGGACTCGACTGGAGGGCGACATGATCGATGGAGAGGAGGGTTGGGGAGGAATGAGAAATAAGCAAACGCCACATGATTACACTTGAATGGCTCAAATAAACAATAAGTTGTCTCGCTTGGCCTACATAGTGAAAGGCCTAATGCGCAACACGGAGCACTGACGCTCGAATATGGCCGGGAAAATAGGGAAACCGACATGTGGGGCACACCCGTCAGGACGACGTAGCACAGACTAGTTCAATGGAGGAGCTGGCCCACGACCTCATCGCCACCGACAACCGTTCATGTGGGTCGTTGGGGCCAACAATGGGGCGCAGCTCTAGCACCGCCTCTGGACACGGCGACCACGGTGAGCGACATGCTCATATCGTCGATAGACACGGTCGGTTTCAGTGTGCCGAGGGTGGCGTTAGTGCTGTGGCACGACCAACAGTATGTTTGGTTTGTGCCCAAGGTTGCCCCATCAAAGCATTGGGTAGCCAAAATTTTGGTTGAGGTATTGGTTGCCCATGATTTGGCCGACATTGGCAAGAAAAATGAACTAGAGTTGGCTAGAGTTCATTGGCATGCCAAAGAAATGGCAACCATCCAAACAAAGACCAATCTTTGGGTCATGACAAAATTTTGGTTGAGGTATTGGTTGCCCATGATTTGGCCGACATTGGCAAGAAAAATGAACTAGAGTTGGCTAGAGTTCATTGGCATGCCAAAAAAATGGCAACCATCCAAACAAAGACCAATCTTTGGTCATGACCAAAATTTTGGTAAGGTGCACTTTGGCCACAATCCAAACACACCCCAACACCCGGCTCATCGAGGATGCACGGGGCGTCGCGACGCGTCCGTGGAGTGGTGTAGCACGGCCTGAGACCTGAGACCATGCCTGGTCGTCTTGATTTTTCAATGACATGCAGGGATCGCATTTGAGCAAAGGGCATCTCCAACGTTGCCACGACCGCAGCTGACTACCCTGGCACACCAAAGCCCTCGTCCCTCGCGCGGTCGCATGGTGCGTTCCCAGCCGGCGCCAGCTGCCCGCATTCATGACGTCCGTTCGTATGTCGTCGTTAAGAGGCTCGGTGCCCGAGGAACCAACTTCGGCGACTTAATGACGCACCCGGACGCTTGGCCTCACCGGAATGCGCTACTTGAAGCGGCAATGCCCAGCTAACCTCCACACCATAGCGCATCGTCCTCCTACCTGGGACCACATCCGCCATGACCGCAAGTGTGAACGGTTTGCAGGAGAGCTTGTCTTCGGGGATGAAGCTCGAGGTTGCCGCCCTCGCTCAAGTTGCCTCTCGCGACGCAATAGCGGCATAGCCGGACGCGGACGCGACCGCACAAGCGGTGGCCACGCTGGCACCGTCAGCCACATGTCCTACTTGCCGCCGTCCAACATCCGGCACCGCCGAGGTCGGGGACTCCTCCGAGGATGAGTAGGGCATGGGAGGCGGCAGGGCATGGCGTGCCAACTGGCCGGTCCGTATCCCGTGTTCTACTCTTCCTCGCCGGAGACCGCACCTTCACTTCACGGGTCTTGAACCCCGCCCCCGTACATAGAGATCGCAGATGGAGGACGTCGGTCGCCACTGTAGAATAGGTTTAGGGTCGGGTTTCTTTTATTTTTCTGTCCTATAAAAGTTCTAAATGTAATGAAAAACTATCGTGTTTGCATTAATCTCAGCCGGTGTATATGAACTTTCACAATAATATACATATTGTAGGAGTACTAGCAAGATGCCCTTGAGTTGCACGGAAGATCAACATCTTGTGGGAGAAAAGGATGAACGAGGGAAAGCCTTATCTGCAAATGTGGAGAGGAGTGCGGGTAAATTGTCATAGTTTCCTTCCTATTCGTTAGATATAGATCGGACGGCCTATATTGCAGGATGACAGGCACACCATCATCACCAACTCTGCTTTTTATTGAACCAAGACAAATCTAAAAAACCCAACTAAGCCAACCTCCCAGTATATCGCCGGGAAAAGACCCGGCCGCACCGTTTTAGTCGGGATTACCGGATTACTAGTAGTAGTATCGATGGATCGCACGAAGCAACATTTTTTTTGAGGGGGCAAAGCACCTAGTTTAAAAGGAAAAAAGGCGGTACACTCAAAGCACTCCTATCGCGGTCACATTGCACCCCACACACGTTCGGTCCTGCACACGGCTCACGCAAACGGAAGTGCTTCGGCTTGCCTCTTCACTGACACGTGGCACTGCACTTGGAGAAACCGACCATGCGCCAAACTCCCCCCGCCCACCGCGCGAAAATCCTCCCCCCCCCCACAAAATATCC
>NC_041387.1:421120704-421142673 GCF_002162155.2 Triticum dicoccoides | reverse complement strand
CCCGTCCCCCCTCCACTCCATTCGCTCCGCCAAAGTCGCCCTCCCCGCCGCGCCGATACGTCGGCGCCGCGGTTCGTCGAGGGGACGCACGGCGATCCTCTCGCTCCCATAGTATGCTCTCGTAGACTGCCGTCCTCTAGCCGTGCTGCCACCTCTGGCTATGTTCTTGTGGAGGCACACGGCGGTCAGTGCCGCCACCGCTGGCAACGTTCGTGTGGAGACGCACGGCGGTCAGCTTCTCCCACGGTACACGCATTCTAGACTGAGGCCCCGTTCATGTCGGTGTAGCGCTGAATGTTAGCTGATAGACGTTGTTAATCTCACTGTTTGCTGAAGTAGTTTACTGTCAATATGCTCTGCTTAAGAAGCTTCCTTGCCCTGTTCTGCACTCAATCTGCTTAGCTGAGATGGCATGCCAAGGCCGATTAGTTGCTAAAATATCCTGCCATATATTTATTGTGACGTAGATTGCCATGGTCTAGTAGCCAATTTGTTAGGTGAAATAGCTCTACACCATTTTATACTCGATCTTTGTTGCTGCGATGGCCTTTGATAGTTTGATGGCTGTGTGCTCGACCTCATTGGCTGCTGAAACAGCCTGCCATAATTTAGCACTCAAACTGTTTGCTGAATTAGCTTTACATATATTTCGTTACTTAGATCTGCTCGTCCAAATATCTTGCCATAGCTTTAGACATCGACCTAGGTATTTTTTTTCTGGACTTCATAAAAAAGCATATATGTTTTTCCTGTAATAGCTAGTAGAAGAACTAATTTGTATGTCTAACATATGGACATGACTTGGATAACTTCTGCTCAAAGATTCTCCGCTGCATATGTCGAGGGGGTTGAAAACTTCATGAACTTTATCAGAGCTGAGTACGGTGGTCCGAAATCAGATGTGCTCTGCCCGTGTAGCAGTTGTATGAATTCAGTTACAAGACCCCATCAACTGTGCAAAATCATCTACACTTGTATGGGATGTCGGTCACATATACTAGGTGGGTTCATCATGGTGAAGCTGTGAACGTCAATGTTATTGACTACGTGGAAGCAGCAGATCACCATCTTGTTCTGCCTGATGCTCAGGTGGAAGAGGAGGAGGAGGTGGTGGTGGTGGAGCCAGTGAGTTTGACCAACATTGAAACAATGCTATGAAATGCTCGTGCATTCCGTGAACTTTCACCTGCAGAAGAAAAACAGTGGGCCCGCATGTTGGAACAATGCAACGTTGCTGTCACCCCAGGAAATAAGCTGTCAGTATTCTCAGCTATGGTCACCTTTCTTCAGGTGAAGACATCTGAGCGGATGACCAACAAATCATTCGATGCGATGTTGGCTGCTTTCCGCAAATCTTTCCTAGATGCGTCTGAGCTGCCACACACCTACAGTAAAATGAAGAATTTCCTTCGTGCAGTTAGAATTGGATATGATATGATCCATGTTTGTAAGAATAATTGTGTTCTGTTCTGGAAGGATTATGCCAACTTAAGTGAATGCCCGAAATGCAAATCATCAAGATGGAAAGATGGCGATGCTGTGAAGAGGGTTCCTCATAATGTTCTGAGACATTTTCCAATTACACCAAGATTGCAGAGGTTGTTTCATGATGCTGAAACAAGAGAGGATGTACTGTGGCATTCTAGGAACCAGGAGTATACAGATCAGTATGTAATGAGCCATCCATCTCATGGTAGTGAGTTGAAAAGCTTCAATGATAAACACAAAGAGTTTGCTGCTGACCCGAGTAACATTAAACTTGGCTTAGCTTCATACGGATTTAACCCATTTGGCCACCAGAGCGCAACATATAGCATGTGGCCAGTGCTTGTTATCCCTTACAACATGCCTCCAAATGTCTGCACCAAAGAATCAAACTACATGATGGCCTTGCTGATCCTAGGTCCAAAAAGTCCTAGAAAGGATTTTGATTTGTTCATGGAGCCTCTTGTGGAGGAACTTCAACAGCTATGGAAGGGTGTTCTCACTCGAGACCTATATAGCAGCCCACCAACTGATTTCTTTCTGCGTGCTGTTGTAATTTGGTGCATCCATGATTATCCGGCTTTGGGCACTATGTTAGGGCAAACGACACATGGTTACAATGCATGTGTTCGCTGTGACATGAATCCGATGTCATACGCAATACTTAGCAAGATCTGTTACATTGGACACTGTTGTTTCCTTGCCAAGGACAAGCTACATCCTAGAAAATACCGAAGACATGTGTTCAATGCAAAGCATGAAAACCGTGAAGCGCCAAAGAGGCTCACCGCCGATGAGTTGCAAGTGGAATTAGAGAAGGTCAGGCATATTACACCAGGAAACCATCCTGGTAATGGTAGCGGGAAAAGGAAGCGTGGCATGATAGAAGAGAGATTATTGTTTACCCGCAGGTCCACTTTGTGGGACTTGGAGTATTGGAAATATTTGGATCTACGGCATAATCTTGATGTGATGCACATCAAGAAAAATATATGTGACAGCATTATCGGCACACTTCTCAACATTGAAGGCAAGATCAAAGATACCTTAAAATCTAGGATTGATTTGACACACCTGGGTATCAGAAAGGATTTGCAGGTGTAAGATGAAGGTAAACCACGGGATATGGCACCAGCTGTGTACGTCTTGGACAAGGTATAAAGAAAAGAATTCTGTGAGGTCCTGTCACGTGTGAGATTCCCACATGGATTTGCTTCCAACCCAGAAAGGAGAGTCAGTGCAGATGGAAACAAGGTACAAGGGTTGAAAACTCATGACTGCTACGTCCTACTTCAAAGGGTTTTACATGTTATCCTTAGAGGATTGGGCTGCCCTGACTTATATAGAGCAGTTGCAGAGTTGGGACAATTCTTCAGGGAACTCTGCAGTAGAAATAACACGATAGATGCTTTGGAGCATCTTAGAGATAAGATACCAACTATCCTATGCGACCTTGAGAAGATATATCCTCCAGCCTTCTTTGATGTGATGGTGCATTTGGCTGTTCATCTACCTGATGAGGCACTACTTAGAGGTCCAGTACAGTATGGCTGGATGTACCCTATTGAAAGGCGGCTAGGCACTTTCAAGGGCTATGTTAGGAACAGAGCTAGACCCGAGGGTTCCATTGCAGAGGCCTACATTGCTACAGAAGCGTTGACATTCTGCTCCAAATACATTGAAACAGCTGATCAGCTTAGCAAAGAGGTGGGTGAAGACAATCCTGGGCTCAATGTTTTCGATTATTCTATTCGAGTTACAGGGAAGAGTCGACAAGAGGACAAACCTAAAGATTTGGACAAAATGGTTTGGTATGTGTTGAATAACTATCCTGAGATACTACCTTATATCAAGTAAGTGCAGTACTGCATCTTATACATCGTAATCTACTAAACTTGCATCACATTCTTATATATTTAGATGTTTGACGCGATCACTATGTTGTGCAGCATCTACAAAGAGGAGTTACTGCTGCAAAATCCAAGAAACATTGACAAACTGGTTATGGTAGGATTTGCGCAACGGTTCAAGAACCATGTAAGCTTTTGAAGTGCACTGTCAGTTTTTTTTAATATATTGAGTACATAAGATGATCAGCTTGTCTATTTTCTAACCATAGGTTAAGAAGGTGCGGGAGGATGGGCAGGCAGTTGATGATGCCCTTTACTCACTAGCAATGGGTCCTGATACTCGGGTAATACATTATGAATCTTGCGTTGTTGGAGATGTGCGCTACAACACCCTTGCACGAGACGAAGGCAGGAAGACACAAAACAGTGCCATCATGAGCACGGATACGTATGACAAAGAGACAACTGAAATGTATGCTAACATAACAGACATTGTTCAGTTGCAGTATATCTCCAGTTTCGAGGATCATCGGTGTGTGGTTCTGTTGTGCTGTCATTGGTATAACCTGTTTTCCAGGACCACAAAACCCAAAGCTAATGATTATTTCAAATCCATCAATGTCAAGGCGGCGTACCAGACCAACGAGCCTTTTATTTTGGCAAATCAAGCAACACAGATATTTTTCTTGGAAGACACATTTGCACGTAGCAATGACTAGAGAGTATTGCAAAGGTTTGAGCAGAGGAATTCGTTTAATGAAGTTGCACAACAAGATGATGCTTACACTGCTCCTGATGTACAAGATAACACAGATGTTCCTAATATCTTTGAGAACCATCACGTCAATGATGCCGGCAAAAAGATTGCCTGTCGTGCTATGGACATACAAGAGTTGATCAAGAAGAAGCCAACGTTCGAGGACGTTGAGGACGAAGAAGAAGATGACACCGTGGGGAATTACGATTCAGACTGATACACATGGCGAAGATGTTGACGCTGCTATTGTGGATGATGATTACATTGCTTTTGTTGTATTTGCCTGTCAGAAGACGTTTTTTTATCTACTATGTGAAATTGTGTTTGCTATGACAACTGAAACCTGATGAACATGTTGTTTAGTATTTTGCTGTGAGAACATCACTTGTTATGTATGCTGATTTGTGTTTGGTGATTGTATGACAACTAAAACATGATGACATTGTTGTTTAGTTGTACTCATATTTAGCTGTGAAACTTGAATTTGATGACATAGTTTGCCGTTGGACTGCAATTTGCTCGACGTCTTCGAATGAGAACAAAGCTGACCCGACAGGGACTCTGCTATTTATTTATATGAGCAAAAGGGGATACCCCCTGATTTCCGTTAATAGAAATCATTAGATGTTCACAACACTACGCCCAGCCTGCTACACAGGTTTCATTCATTACTAGTTTCAGCAAAGTGCTCATGTCGTAGCCACTGAATACATCATGAGTGCTACATACACTGCAAATAAAGAGATAATCATCCTACAGAGCACATCGATTTTGCCCATTATCTTCACAAGCTCTTTCATCACCTCATTGCTGTCAAGGCCGTTCAACAGCTGTTGCTTGGCCATGATCAGAGGAACTGTATCTTTAACCTTCTGCTCTGCATCCTCCTCTTCTGCCGTTCCTTCAGTTACTTGTCCAACACCCCAACCTGTTGGTATTGGGATTACTCAGCTAACCAAATAATCAGCATAGTTGCATTCCCCCACGTCAGCAACTTCCTAGAAATACAAATCACACGAATCTTCCCTTTTCTGCACGAATCAAATTGGAAGATCATCAACCAAACTATTAAAAAATCAGCAACTGAAAGCAGCAGAACAACACTTAAACATATTATTACCCCATGATTTGGGCATTTGTAGAAGACTCGGTCAGGGTTGCGGATTGTGGTTGAGACGCGACGGATGACTCTGCGTGATTTGCAGCAGTGGCACCACACCAACGGCAGCGGGTTGCGATGAGCAATCGGCTGCGGTGCGCGTGCCGGCGGGGGTGTGATGAGACCCACAGGTGATGGTACAGGTGGCAACTTGGTGCATATCTGGTTGTTGCCTGCTAAAGAGCAGGTGGACGAGTAGCCAGCGGACATGGTTGCCGCGGCCAGAGCTTCTGATGCTAGGCAGAGTAAGTAGAGAAGAGGAGAAGCGAATGTTGGATATGTGAGTTTCATTACTTGAAGAGTAGCATAGCACCATATATAGTCATAGTCTAGGTTTGGATTCGAACCAGCTACAGGAGCACGTTGTTCTTTTTTCAAAAACTCGGCAACGTCTCTTTACTGGTACACTAGCATGTTCTGTACGCCTTCCCAAGTCTTTGATTTTCTTTCCCTTTTTTTGCGAGGAAGGAAGGAGGACAAAATTGAGAGTTCCTCGGACTCGAACCCAAGACCTCTCGGTTGAAAACCAAGGGTGCTAGTCACTTATGTGGCAAACGTTCCCTGTGAGGAGGACGGCAGACGAACACATTTTCCTCGCAGTTTTCTTCCTATATATAAAAAAGTATGCTACTTGGTGTCCGCTTAGTCAAAAAATGATTGTGCCAACCTTGACCGTTGGATTGACATTCAATGTCTGTCGTGTTTCTTCGGTCTCTTCTTCCTTGAGCCGCCAAAGCCAAACCAGCGCCGGCGGGACCTCCTGCTCCCGCCTCCCATGGCTGGCTGTGATCTTTCCCGGCTCCTGTTCGTTCTCGTCCAAGGCCTCACCATCGTCCTCTACCTTGGTTCGCTTGCCGCGGCGCCGCCCTCCGGTGTTGTCAACATGGTCAACAACCGAGAGGAATAAGGAGATGACTATACATGGTGAGGATGACAGTAGGGACCCAGCAGCGCGCGCCGTAATTTTGTTTTTTCGGGACAGAGAAGGGTATCAACTGGGTTGTGCGGGACCCGTGGCCCGTCTAGCCCAGGCTTTTATTTCATATGTTTAGCACATGACCAGCCCAGTTTGTTTTTTTCCTTTTTGAAAAATGGCTAGCCAGCTATTTTGTTTTTTGCAGAATAACCAACATAGGCCTACTTGCTTTTCTACGCCCTGCTGGGCCGGAAATCTTTAAAGACAAGGAGGGATGCATTTTGCCCAGAAAATGGGCTATAAGTAATAAGAAATGGGCTATAAGTAATAAGAAATAGGCTATAAGTAATAATAAATGGGCTGTAAAATGAAAAAATATAGCAAACAGGCAATTAGTTCCCAAATACTGTTTTCTTTCGGATTTTGATATTTTAAATTTCATTGTTTTTGTGCGGGTAAAATTTCATTAAATTTAAATTAAGGTATATTCAGATTTAAAATTCATTTGAATCTGGCTAGAAATTTCGGGTTGTATGCTGTTTGGGACAGATTTGGAGGCTGACTTGTGGGTCTACTAGGTTGACGTGTACTTTGGCTTTGTCAACTTAGTCCACAAACGATTCTAGCAGCACTGACCGTTGGATGTCAATCCAACGGCTGTGCTGCTTCTTCAATATCTGATCTTCTTGCTACAGCCGCCCAAACCAGCTCTGGTGGGACTGCCTGCTCCTGCCTCCCATGGCCGGCTGTGCTGCCGCACAGGCCGCACCGCCCCACCCTACTTCATTGCTGGCCAGGCCATTCCTCTACTCACCCACGTCCTGTTATTTTCCGGCACTGGCAGCCGGACCAGTAAACCCTCGTACTCCCCACCGTGTGGGAAACCATTACCGAGTCTTCCCCGGCTCCGTGTTGTTCCCTTCCTAGGCCTCGCCGTCGTCCACCGCCATGGTGCTCTCGGCGCAGCCTGGTCAACGTGGTCAATGAACGACGTCCATCGGCCGTGGACTGTACGCCCAAAATAATGATTCCTCCACCTGACAGCTAGGACCCACCGGAAGGGCCTTTGTATTTCGCGAAAAAACGTTCCCCCCACTGACATGTCGGACCCACCAGCTATATCTTCGCACGCAAGGAAGTGCCTCCTTATTACGCACAAAAAATGAATACCCACCCTGCTAGCTGGGACCCACCATAGTGGGAGGATGACTTGTGGGCCAACTAAGTTGACGGGGACGGAGGGCTTTGTCAACTTAGTCAATGTGAACGATTCTAGCTCCAGTGACCGTACGATGTCCATCCAACGGCCATAGTGCTTCTTCAACCTCTGGTCTTCTTGCTCCAGCCGTCCAAAGCAGCGCCGGTCGTGCCGCGTGCTCCTGCCTCTCGTGGCCGGCTGTGATGCCGTGGAGGCCTCACCGCCCCCTACTACTCCCACCGCTAGCCCAGGCTATCCCTCTACTCACCCACACCCCCTATTATTCTGCAGCGACGGCAGCCTCACGCCGCAGCGGAACCAGTGAACCCTCGTACTCCTCTCCGCGTGGGCATCCACTGCCGCGTCTTCCCCGGCTCTGCGTCGTACCCTTCCTAGGCCTCACCGTCATCCACCGCCTTGGTGCTCTTGGAGCGGCATGGTCAATGTGGTCAATGACCGACTTCCATCGGAAGAGTACTATACGTGGAGAGGCTGACAGCTGGGTCCACGGCCACAGCCCTGTTTTTTTGTGATTTGCCAAGTAAGTCGCTTTGTCAGGCCTGCTGGGCTGCAAATCTTTCAAGACGAGGAGAGCTTCATTCGGCTAGCCGAGAAAATGGCCTATCAGTAATGAGAAATGGGCTGTACATTTTTAAAACACATTAAACCGGCAATTAGTTTCAAATATTTTTTTTCATTTCGAGATTTTAAATTACATTATTTTTTATGCGTGGAGAATTTGTTGGATTTTATATTGATATACATTTATTTTTAAAATCAGTTTGAATGTGATTCGAAATTTCGGGATTAAAAATAGTTCGGACCGCACCGAAATATGCAAAATTTCATATAATTTGTTAACCGTGGCCACAATATGGGCTGTAATGCTAACAAAAAGAATATGGGCTCCAAAAAAAACCTTAAGAATTTGCAAATGGGCTGTAAATTATTAGAAATAATGGCAGATGGGCTGTATGCTGTTTTCCACAGATTTGAGGCTTTCCTAAAAAAAGGTTGACGCACAAGCAGTGACTGTTGGATGTCCATCCAACAGCCGTCGTGCTTCTTCAATCTCTGCTCTTCCTGCTCCAGCCGGTCAAACAAGCACCGGCGGGACTGCCTGCTCCCTCCTCCCCGCGGTCGGCTGTGCTGCCGCGCAGGCCTCACCGCCCCACCATACTCCCATCGCTGGCCTAGCCATCCCTCTACTCACCCACACCTGCTGTTATTCTTCGGCGACGGCGGACGAAGCAGTAAACCCTCGTACAGTCGTACTCCCCTCCGCGTGGGAAACAACTGCCGAGTCTTCCTTGCCTCCGTGTCGTTCTCTTCCTAGGCCTCGCCATCGTCCACCGCCCTGGTGCTCTCGGCGTGGCCTGGTCAACATGGTCAACAACCGACATGCATCTGAAGTGGACTGTACATGGAGAGGCCGACAGCTGGTTCCACGGCCGCACGCAAGGAAATGCCTCCTTATTATGCACAAAATAATGATTCCTCCACTTGACATCAGGGACCCACCGAAAGGGGCTCTGTATTTCACAGAAAAAATGTTACCGCCGCTGACAGCTCGGACCCACCAGCTATATCTTCGCACGCAAGGAAGTGCCTCCTTATTACGCACAAAAAAAATGAATACTCCCCCTGTTAGCTGGGACCCAGTATAGTGGCAGGCTGACTTGTGGGCCTACTAAGTTGACAGGGACGGAGGGCTTTGTCAACTTAGTCAATATGCACGATTCCAGCTCTAGTGACCGTACGATGTCCATCCAACGGCCATAGTGCTTCTTCAACCTCTGGTCTTCTTGCTCCAGCCGCCCAAACCAGCGCCAGTCGTGCCTCGTGCTCCTGCCTCCCGTGGCCAGCTGCGATGCGGCGGAGGCCTCACCGCCCCTACTACTCCCACCGCTGGCCAGACCATCCCTCTACTCACCCACACACACCCTGTTATTCTGCGGCGACGACAGCCTCACACCGCAGCGAACCAGTGAACCCTCGTACTCCCCTACGCGTGGGCATCCACTACCGCGTCTTCCCCGACTCCGCGTCGTCCCCTTCCTAGGCCTCACCGTCGTCCACCGCCCTGGTGCTCTCGGTGCGGCATGGTCAACGTGGTCAAGGAATGGCTTCCATCAGACGTGGACTGTACATGGAGAGGCTGACAGCTGGGTCAACGGCCGCAGCAAGGAAGTGCCTCCTTATTAGGGAAAATAATTATTCCTCTAGCTGACAGCGGGGACCCACTGGACGGGCCACCGTATTTCGCGAAAAAAAATCCCCCCTGACTGCTGGGACCCACTAGCTACATCTTCGCAGGCAAGGAAGTGCGTCCGGGCAAAAAAACGATTCGCCCCCCTAACTGCTAGGACCCACTAGCTACATCTTCGCACGCAAGGAAGTGCCTGACAGTCGGGACCCACCTGGTCGAAGCGTATGTAGCGTTGTCATTCTGGTTGCGAATGTGTAAGTACATACTGGTCGTTGTAGAGGCGCGCACGTAGCATGTATACGTACGTACAACGGCGAGGGTGCAAGAAAGAAAATACGGCCACGTACGTACATACGGGCAGGGTCTCGAACGCCTACTCGCGCATACGTACATGGCTGGGTCGAAACGGAGAAAGAGCGTCATCGTCGTGTTCATGGGGAGGCAACAGAATGCGTCGTGTTCATGGGGAGGCAATGGAATGCGTCGTGTTCATCGGGAGGCAACGGAACGCGTAAGAGCCAACCGGCTTGGACAGAACAGGCGATGGAAATGAGGCCTGGCGTACCACAGAACGGAGGAAACGGCCTTGTGTTCGACCGGCCACGTTCAGAACGGGGTCCTGTTGATCGGGAGGGGTATGGTGTACCGCAAAACGGAGGAAACGAACCTCCTACGGTCGAAATGGGGGTCCTGTTGATCGGGACGAGTGTGGCATACCACAAAACGGAGGAAACAAACCTCCTACGGTCGAAACGGGGGTCCTGTTTATCGGGAGGGGTGTGGCATACCGCAAAACGAACAAAACGGACTTGTGTTGGAGCGCTACGGTCGAAAAGGGGGTCCTGTTCATCGGGAGGGGTGTGGCGTACCGCAAAACGGGACTCCACGGGATATTATTCATCTCCACCGTCGACCTCCTCCAGCCTCCATGGGCTCCTGTTCATCCAGCCTCCACCGCGCTCTACTCCACCGGCTACTGTTCAACCACCCCTCCACGGGCAGCCCTCCACCATCTACTGTTCATCTAGCCCTCCACACCACAGGGTCCTGTTCAACCACCCCTCCACCGTCTACTGTCCATCCAGCCATCCACACCACGGGGTCCTGTTCATCCAGAGGCAACACCACCGCTCACTACTCATCCAACACCCCCCCCGTAACGCTCACTATTCATCCAATCAATCGGCTTCAGTTAGCAGCAGTAGCGAAGGAATCGCTCCATCGGGTTCAGTTAACAGCCATCGATCGATCGCTCAGGTTCAGTAACGCATAGCCTGCAGTGCAATCGCTCGGGTTCAGTTAGAGCCCAACGCCTCGCTCGGGTTCAGTTAGAGCCAACGCCTCACACGTGTACGAGAGAAATGAGTATCTCTCAGCCCTCGACCTCCCACCGTAACCAGCAACTCCCCAAAATTTTCCTCCCCCTCGCTTCTACCACGATTTTTCCATCATGGACGGCCCAAAGAATGTCATGCAGCTGCGTCTCCGGCCCGCCCAGGATGAAAAGCCCATTTTTGTCATGATTTTTTGTCATAGAAGTAGGAGCCCACCACATCTATGATGATACCAAGTTTTGTCACAATTATCATCATAGAAGTGTCATATGTATGATAGAAAAAAAATTCGTTCGGCCCAAATGACACGGATGTGTCTTTTTTTGTAGTGATTCATGCCATGTTTAATACAATTTTATATAGTTTTGGTATAATTTGCATGGAACTAACCCGGACTGACGCTGTTTTTAGTAGAACTACCATGGTGTTGTTTTTTGTGGAGAAGTAAAAGTTCTCCAAATGCAACGAAACGTTTTGACGATTTTTTTGGAACAAAAGAGGCACTAGAAGCTTTATGGGGGACCAGAAGGTGAAGGAGGTGAGCACAAGACACCTGGGCACGCCAGGAGGTCCAGGCGCGCCCAGGTGGGTTGTGCCCACCTCGAGGCCCATCTTCGCGTGATTCCAACGTTGAAAAATTCTATAAATAGAGAAACCATCAATAATAACACTAGATCAGAAGTTCCACCGGCGCAAGCCTGTGTAGCCACGAAAAACCAATCTAGACCCCGTTCTGGCACCTTGCCTGAGGGGGAAATCATCACCGGAGGCCATCTTCATCATCCCAATGGTCTCCATGATGAGGAGAGAGTAGTCCACCCTTGGGGCTGAGGGTTTGTACCAGTATTTATGTGTTTAATCTCTCTCTCTCTCTCCCATGTTCTTGATTTGGCACGATCTTGATATATTGCGAGCTTTGTTAATATAGTTGGATCATATGGTGCTTTCCCCTCTCTATCTTGTTGTGATGAATTGAGTTTTCCCTTGAGATTTCGTCCTTATTGGATTGAATACTTTTATGGATTTGAGAGCAGTTGATATATGTCTTGCATATAAATACCTGTGGTGACAATGGGGTAATATATTGATTCACTTGACATATGTTTTGGCACTCAACTCGTGGATTCCCGTGGTGACATTGGGGTAATCTATGCATAGGGGTTGACGCACATTTTCTTCCTTGTTTCTCCGGTAGAAATCTTGGGCACTCTTTGAGGTTCTTTGTGTTGGATCGAGTATTATGAATCTGAAACTGTTAGATGCGCATCGTATAATTAACTCATGGATACTTGTGGTGACATTGGAGTATCTAGGTGACATTATAGTTGATTGATGCGTATCATATGGTGTTATTTTATTACGAACTCTTGGATAGATCGAACGGAAAGAATAACTTTATGTTATTTTAGTACGAACTCTTGAATAGATCGAACGGAAAGAATAACTTTAAGGTGGTTTCGTACCCTAAAAACAATGTCTTCTTATGTTCTTTGCTGGATAAGAACTTTGGAGTGATTCTTCATCACAGGTTGAGGGATGGTTATATGATCCAATTAGATTAGCATTGTTGAGAGATTGCACTAGCGAAAGTACGGACCCTAGGCCTCATTTTAAAACATTGCAATACCGTTTGTGCTCTGATACGTCTCCAACATATCTATAATTTTTGATTGTTTCATGCTATTGTATTATCTGTTTTGGATGTTTTATATGCATTAATATGCTATTTTGTATTATTTTTTGGACTAACCTATTAACCTAGAGCCAACTGCCAGTTCCTATTTTTTCCTTGTTTTAGAGTTTCACAGAAAAGGAATACCAAATGGAGTCCAAACGGAATAAAATGTTCGCGATGATTTTCCTTGGACCAGAAGACATCCAGAGGACTTGGAGTGCAAGTCAGAGAAGCCACGAGGCGGCTATCGGTGTCAAAACCGGCGGATCTCGGGTAGGGGGTCCCGAACTGTGTGTCTAAGGTTGATGGTAACAGGAGGCGGGGGACACGATGTTTACCCAGGTTCGGGCCCTCTCTATGGAGGTAATACCCTATTTCCTGCTTGATTGATCTTGATGAATATGAGTATTACAAGAGTTGATCTACCATGACATCGTAATGGCTAAAACCCTAGAAGTCTAGCCTATATGATTATGGTTGCCTCTACGGAATAAACCCTCCAGTTTATATAGATACCGGAGGAGACTAGGGTTGTACAAAGTCGGTTACAGAGAAAGGAATCTTCATATCCGAACGCCAAGCTTGCCTTCCACGCCAAGGAGAGTCCCATCCGGACACGGGAGAGAGTCTTTTGTCTTGTATCTTCATTGCCCATCAGTCTGGCCCACGTCACATAGACCGGACGTCCGAGGACCCCTTAATCCAGGACTCCCTCAGTAGCCCCTGAACCAGGCTTTAATGACGAGGTGTCCGGCGCACAGATTGTCTTCGGCATTGCAAGGCGGGTTCCTCCTCCAAATACTCCAAAGCATCCTTCGAATACAGAAAACGTGCCCGGCTCTGCAAAACAAATACCGCACACAACCGCAGAGAGTATAGTATTTCACGAGTCCAATCCGCTGACAACTTTTCATAGCGTGACATCACATTGCCGCCCGACCATTATTCGAACCATTTTTTTGCCTGCCGCTCCATATTTTGAGATGTGGTTTCATTGGCATGTCTTGTCAAACAGAGATCATGTCCCCTTATTGCGGGATTCTCATCAATACGGGCGTGGGTAACCCAACCATGTTGTTTGTACGGCCCTTGGGGAATAGGCGAGTAGGGAGGTGCTTGATATTCGCTGCCTTTATAAGGAGATAAGGATTCACCCCTTTTCACCCACGCCTTCTCTCTCTCTGCCTCCCCCATTCTCGAGCTCCAGCACCCAAGTTCTCATCTTTTCCTCCCCAAGAAAGCACTCCAACCATGTTCAGCTCCGGAGCGCAGACCAAATGGATGGCCTCCACCGTCAAGGAGAAGGACACTACCAAGCTCCGGGAGGCCGGGTATTTGGCCAAGGAAATCACCCACCAGCTTACGGCCAAGGGACAGATCGTACCTACCCCGGAGCCCCATGAGAGGGTAGTGTTCATCCCCCACTTCGTCCGTGGGCTGGGATTTCCTCTCCACCCATTCGTTCGCGGACTCATGTTTGACTACGGGCTATATTTCCATGATCTAGCACCAAATTCTTTCCTCAACATCTCGGCATTCATTATCGTGTGTGAGGCTTTCCTCCGCATACCACCCCACTTGGAATTGTGGTTAAAGACCTTCAATGTGAAGCTGAAGGTGGTGAGTGGCCAACACGCAGAGTACGGAGGCGCCATGGTGAGCGAGATGTCCAACGTCACATGGCCCGAAGGCTCCTTCGTGGAGATCGTCAAAGGGTGACAGAAATCGTGGTTCTATATCACAGAGCCGCGTGGCACCACCTGGGCCGCGGCTCCCAATTCTGGTTTGGAGCCCCGATGCGGCTCACCTCCTGGCCAGAGAAGGGCCTGGACTGGTCTTCGCCAGACGAGCTGACAGCGCTTCAGACGCGCATCAGGAGCCTGATAGACAAGAATATCAAGCTCATCAATGTGATCCAAGTGATGCTTATTTGCCGGATCCTTCCGTGCCAAAGCCGGACGTGCCATTTGTGGGAGTACGACCCGGCCAAACACCAGACCTTGCTGCAATTCTTCAACACTATGCACGAAGACATCTGGAAGGTGCTCTTCAAGTCCAACGAGACGTGGCCGGATACGGCCGAGGACCGTGGGCACGACTTGGCCCATCCCGCTAGTCCGGTAAGTTTTTTTATGTTTTCAAGGTGTATCCTTTACTTGCATACTCGAGGAAGACGCCTGAGCCTCCCTACTGATTCTCTCAGGGGTGGACAAAGAAGGCGGAGCGGATTCACTGTCCGGCTCTGCTGCCCGAAGACCCAGAAATTCCACTTCTGACGAAGATGCTGGTTCCGGCGCCCAATCAAGCACCGGAGAAGAAGGCCAAGAAGAAGGCTAAGGGGACCAGAGGTGGCCTCTATAATAAGGCACTTCGAATGTGACGTCCGAAGATGCCGAGACTCATTCCTCCGCTGTCGAGGACGACAAGGAAGAGGAGGAGGAAGAAAAAAGCCATTCCCCCCTGGGGGGAGAAAGAAAAGGATGGCCTCCACGTGTCTGGAGGCCAAAGCGTCCAAGAAGGGGAAAGCTTCCCTCCCGGACAACTCCATAACGGCCACCGACAGCAGCTCAGAATGGCGCCCCAGGGACAAGCCCCTGGCCAAATCGTGATACTCAAAAACCCAGACACATTCATGTATGCAGCCTCTCTACTTCATAGTCTTAACATGTTGAATCATGCCTTTGCAGTCCTGCTCGGTCCGACCTCGAGCGGTCCTCATCTTCGGGAGATTCGCTGGACCTGGAGGCGATGGACAGCGGGTCTCTTGTAGAGGCCTCCTCTCCCAAGGCCATGGATGGTGCCGAGGCGTTGTCCTGAAGGATCCCAGGACATGGAGAGACTCAGGAGTCAATCAAAGCGACGTTGGAGGGTGAAACCTCAGCCACCGGACACATGGGGGAGAAAATCCCCATGGATACTGATGATGGGGGCCATATCCAATTCGGCCCCCAGCCAAATACAATTCCGGAGACCTATACGGCTCCGGAATCAGCCAAGCAACCTCTTTCGAAAGAAGGAGGTGCGCCTATTCCACCGGTGACCTCTGTCCATCCAGAGGCACCGGATAATTTGCTGGAAGTGCTATAAGGCGCTTCCATTGTTGAGGAACACCATATCCTTATGGGTACGGTGGTTGAGAGGGTGCAGTCCGTTAAGAGTGGATTGACCGATGCCTGTACCAGCCTTCTAACAGGTTTTTAGGTGAGTGACACAATTATATAAAAAGAATGTCATAGTATAGACAGTAGCCCCTGAGACTCTATCCGGTGTTCAGAAAGAAAAGCCGAACTGAGGATCAAATAATTTTCGCATGAGACTAACCTGACATGTCTATGTGAATAAGTAGGCGTCGTTGCTGGCTGTGACCTCTCATGCTGCTGAGGTCTCCGGACTGAAGCAGAGTCTGGAGCGGACCAGGAAGAGCTCGGCCGAGCGAAGAAACAGCTGGAAGACAATTAAGGTATGCAATAACCTTGTCTATATTCAGTAAGGATGAAAGATTTGTGTTGATAAAGTGCCGTGATATTTATTAGGAGCGGTGAGCTAGGTGGAGACCCTCAAGAAGGCGCTCCCTGAGGCTGAGGAGAGAGCGGCCAAGGAACAAGCCGCCCATGAAAAGCATGAGGCCAGGGTCAGTGAGGTCCAACAGGAGCTCCAGGACACTGTGAACAAATGCGAGTCCTTGGAGCACAACATTGCAGATCAAGAGTCCGAACTTTCCAAGGCCTGCCAAAGTGCACACGATGCCCGGGTTGAAGCCCAGGGCGCCCTCCAGGAAGTCCAGGAGGCCAGAAAAATCGCGGTGGGTAAGGCCTTTATTATGCAGAGCAGATATGTGAAGAAAAGGTTCCTCTTACTGACCCGGATTTGGAGTTCTCCAGGGGCGTTCGCGGATCTGCCGCGCAGCGTTTCAGATGCGGAGTTCTTCCGAGCCAAAGAGGGGAGCTCCACGGAGAAGTTGTTTTGGTCGCAATACCTTGCGCTAGAACATCCGGTGCCCTTTAGCGATCAGCTAAAATAGTTGGTCGAACTGCATAGGGTGGCCGAACTAGCAGTGAAGGATTTAATAATCCAGCTATGGCCTGCCGAAGCCATACCCAGCAGCTACTTCGGGCTCGTGAAGCGGCTGGTCAATGTCTGCCCTCGGCTTCATGCCATTAAGCGGTCGATCTGCATCAAAGGTGCAGGAATGGCCTTCGCCCGATTCAAGATGCATTGGGTGAAGATGGACGCCGTGAAGCTTGTGACCGAGGGACCGCCCGCGGGCAAGGAGCATTGCACGCCTGAGCTGTATTTTGACAATGTCTTGGAGGGATCCCGCATTGTGGCGGGGCAGTGTTCAAAAGACATTATCTTTGAATGAAGTCATTCATATTGTCCCTTCCTCTATTATGAAACAGAGTCGTTATGTAATATAATGCCTGTTATTTAAAATTTTACCTCCTGTGCGGCCGTTTTGTTTAAATCTGAGAGTTGGCCAGTCGTCGGCTTTAGCCCCCACATAGGCAGTATGGGGGTGTTCGGGATGAATCTAAACACTCTTCATCCCAAAGTTTTCGTCCTTAAAGGAGGTGTTTAGCGCAATGAACCAGGCAATCGGACCATGTGGTTTTATCACCCTCACTTAGCCATAGGAGTTTGACGATAAAAATTTAGGCGCAACCCCTAGTGTTCGTAAGTCCGAACTTGGGGTGCTGTAAACACCTGATCGGATAAAAACCAATTCATCGCTGTCCGCGTTCTGGGAACAGGGGTCCCCAGACTTGCCTGCCTGCGGCCTGCGGCGTGGCTCAAGGGGCGGCCCAACATGGCCCATCTTCATCAGCACGAGCTCAAGACCCTCGCGAGGGGCCAAGTCTCGCGGGGCGGACGACAGGAGGCTTCCTCAGGCACGGCCTCGTCAGGCTGGCTCGCGAGGAGGCGGAGAGATCAAGGCGGGGTACCTCCCGAGGTGCCCATGATGCAATCCATAACGACCAAGGGCGCCAGGCGGGCGCCAGGCCGCGCAGTGTCCTCCCTTTCCTCTTTGGTGCAAAGGGAGCAAGCACAGGTAAGGGCATCAAGCAAAGGCATCCATTTCGGTGCAACAAGACCAAGACCAGTAGAACGGCCGGATGGAGGTCATCGTGGAGCCCAAGCTGGTGCCACCACCAGAGCCTTTAGCAGGCGAGGACCAACTTTAGTCAGGATAAGTGTACTAGATGTTCCCCTTCAAAATGGCCAATTGTTGGCGCCCTTCCCGCTCAATATTTGGGAGGAGGCCCAGGGCCTTTGCCTATATATAGGACTAGCAACAATAGAGAGAGACAGACGGCAGATAACGAGGACAACAGAGAGAGAGATAGGATCCTCACCAGGAAACCAGTAGAGAGAGGGACGGAACTCCTCCTAGTAGTTCATCGCACCAGCCAAGAACAGACCCTCGCAAGGCTGTTCTTCCTTGTATTGTTCATCATCAGCCCAAGAGGCAATCCACCACACCACACACTAGAGTAGGGTATTACACCACAATGGTGGCCTGAACCAGTATAAACTCTATGTCTCTTGTGTTGTTCCTTTGATTGCTTAGATCCTAGCGAGGCGGTGAGGTGTAGGTAGGTAGAAGGCTAGATCTTCGCGCAGACCCCAGTGTTCGAACCTAGAGGGTCTGCCGGAACCCGAAATCCGACATTTGGCGCGCCAGGTAGGGGTGCGCGGGAATTCGCCTTCCGCCGCCCTGTTCTTCACCGACCATCGCGTCCATGTCACATGCTCGTTAGGCCCGCGCCGAGCGCCGAGCCGCTCTCGCTTCCCACGTCGCCCAGACGGCCCCCATCGGCGGCCACCCCCGCCGTTCCCCGTCACCTGCTGTCAACGCCGCCACTGGCCCGGCAGGGAACAAGCAGCAAGCATCGTCCCAGCATCCATCCATGAGGCGAGACGGCCGCACTGCCACTCCCTCGCTCGCCCCGGCTGGCTCTTCGTCCTGCGCGCCACGCACGACCATGGAGGCTCGAGCTACGCTCATCGCGGCAAACGAGCTGCTGTGCTATCGCCCAGTCGACGACGTCTGTGAAGAGTGGCTCGACCGCGTCGCGGAGCTCGTCCGCGCTGCAGGGGGCTCCCCCACGCCGTCCTTCTCGCTGCACCGCGCCCCGCCCTCCGCGGGCAATGAAGCTCCGGGGGCACCTCAGCCGCCTCCCCTCAATAAGGCGCCCTGGCCCCAAGGCGCGTGGCCACTGGATAGAACCCACCCCGTCCGGCGCCAGCACAGCAAGAGCGGAGCTGCCAAGAGGTTCCTCGCCCCCAAGAAGCTGCCCGAGTGTTCCCTGCTCCGGCCCGTCACGACCACGCTCCTGTCCCAGCGCGCTAAGACCCCACGCTGCTCCCAGCTGCATTGCATGGGGGCCCGCAAGACCAAGCTCCTCGTCACCAGAGGCCTCCCGTGGCCACGTCAGGATGCCGCGCCTACACCGCCGGGCTGCGCATCGTCGTGTGGCCCTGCAAGTTCAAGCTAGACCTGCCTCCTCGCTACGACGGCACGGCCGACCCTGCGGAGTTCCTCCAACTGTACGAGTTGGGCATCGAAGCCGCCAACGGGGACGAGAAGGTCATGGCGAACTGGTTTCCCATGGCACTCAAGGATGGGGCTCGCACCTGGCTCCTGAACCTGGCACCAGGCACGATCTCCTCCTGGGACGAGATGCGCACCCATTTCATCGCCAACTTCCAAGGTACTCGCGACCGGCCACCTGCCGTCAGTGACATGCGCCGCATCAAGCAGCAACCAGGGAAGACCCTACAGAAGTACATCCAGTGCTTCAATAACGCACGTCTCAAGATTTCCAAGGTGACCAAGGAGGCCATCATCTCAGCCTTCTCCGATGGCATGCGCGACGTCAAGATGAAGGAGGAGCTGGCGATGCATGAAGATCTGTGCACTTCCTTGGAGCTGTTCAACTTGGCAACCAAGTGCGCCAGGGCTGAGTAAGGGCGCCTTTCCCTCCTCGAGCTGCTAGCCGCCGACCCAGAAGAGAAGAAATCCAAGGCCAAGGACGTGAAGCGCAAGGGGGCTGCCATGCTCGCGGCGGAACCAGACACCAAGCGGGGCAGAGATCAGCCCGAGTCTTTCAAGGGCAGCTGGTACTGTGTGTACCACGACCTCCACACCCACAACACCAACGAATGCCAAGAGCTCTGAGCCGTGCGAGAAGGAAGGGTCGGCCGATGCCCCGACCGCAACAATCGCGGCTATGGCCAAGGAGGAGGAAGGAACGCAGGAAGCTAGGAAGACCGCGGCCCTCGCCAAGGGTGGTGCGACCGACCTCGCGAGGGTCGCTGGCAGGACCAGCCTCGCGAGGGAGACTGGAGGGATCGGCCTGGAAGGATCGCCCACAAGGAAACGCAGGCCTCCCTCCACTGCCGCCACAGCCAAGGAGAAATGAGGACCATCATCAGGACGAGGGGCTGGGGGCTTCCAGGAGCCGCGCGCGATCGCCTGCATCCTGGGTGGAGCTCAAGCCCCAGCCTCTCAACGCATCTTCAAGCAGTTCGCCTGCGAAGTGAATGCAGTCCTCCCTAAGCTTGAAGCCACACGCCCCCTCAGGTGGTCGGCGTGCGCCATCACGTTTAGCTCAGCGGATCAGCTCAAGTGCGCGGCCATAGCCAGAGTCCTCCCAATGATTTGCTCCCCAGTCATCAGCAACGTGCAAGTCACCAGGACCCTCATTGATGGCGGGGCAGGGCTCAACGTCCTGTCTGTAGAGACGTTCAGCAATCTCTAAGTGCCTTACAATCAGCATCAGCCAACCAAGCCTTTCTCCGGAGTCACCGACGGCTCCACAGTTCCAATTGGGCAGGTCCGCCTTCCTGTCACCTTCGGGGCGCGCAACAACTACCGCACCGAGCACATCGACTTCGACGTTGCCCACATTCGCCTGTCGTACAACGCTATCCTCGGCTACCCAGCTCTCGCCAAGTTCATGGCCGTGACTCATCACGGCTACAACGTCCTGAAAATGCCAGGAAGCGGTGGATTCATCATGGTGCCTTGTGAAGAAAGAGACGCGGTGTGCTCCTTGGAACGAGCTTTTTAGGCCGCATCACTCGAAGACCCAGATCGCGGGAGCGGGAGGCTCCCTGAGACCGCCCCCAAGAAGAAGAAGAAGACATCGCCAGGACCGACCCCTCAGGAGGCAGGCCCCTCAGGGTCTGCGCCTGCTTAGGGGGGTAGCTCCTTCTATCACATAGGGAGGCGTGCCCAGCGCCCTCCTCAGGCAGGGCTTGGGGGCTCCCACTTGGAGGGCCACCGACCTTGCTAAGGTCACGAGGGAGGCGCTTGGGCACCACTTGGAGGCATGTTTCAGAACACGTTTCCCTTAGGAAGGAGCAAAGCAAGGAGGGCCAAACCATCAGGAGTTCGTCAGTCAGATCACACAGGAGTTGCAGGAGTCAAGAGTTATGAGTGGCAGCCGCCGCTTACCCGCCACAGCTCCCCATCCAGGTGAGGATGGCGGGCTGCGCTTCTGCACCGACATCCCAGGGCTCAACCGAGTCGCCTCTCAGGAGCGCTTCTGGCCCTCACGTGTGGGGCGCTGCGGAGGCCCACCCCACAGCTACGTTCGCATGCCCTACGGCTTGCCGAACGCGGCTGCGGTGCGCCAGCACCTCATGAGGAGCATCCTGGAGGCTCAGGAGGCCAGGTGTGCTGCAGTCCTGGCGGAGATGGAGACGGTTCGCGAAGAGCCACCAGCGCCTCCGGAGCCTCCCGAGGCTCCTGGGCCTGGGGGCTCGTGAAGATCGGCTCCCGCAGCCTGCTACGTCTGCTACTCCAACACCCCTTCATCGTCAACACTATCAGGTGACATCTTTCAAGTTTTGTTTCCAGCTGGGAGCGTCCTCAGGGCTGCATCATTCCCAGGCCGCGTGGGTCCGTCCCTGCGACGTGTATCCCTTTTGCTCGTGTTTTTAGCTTACTTTGTGGGGGGCGCCCCTCGGGCTGCATCATCCCCAAGTCGCTCGGGTCAGACCCAGCGGCATGTACCCCTCTTGCGTTTATTTTCGGGCCATGCATTTGACCCATCATGCTTGTTATTTGGTGCCTGTCCGTGGAACCTCTTCTTCCTTGATGTCGGAAGCTTGCGCGTTAAAGGGGGTGTTCCTGAGCATCACTACTCAGGGCTCTTACTGGCTCTCCAGCCCTCACCCTCTGGCTTTGCCCACGGCATCGCGCCCCAGCAAACCAGCAACGGCTGAGACCACCTCGAGGGCCGGGACCCGAGGACGTAGAGCGTCGACATCTAATCAAGCTTGCGCGTTAAACGGGGGGTGCCTGAGCATCGCGACACAGGGCTCTTACCAGCTCTCCAGCCCTCACCCTCTGGCTTTGCCCACGGCATCGCGCCCCG
>NC_041387.1:421117096-421120480 GCF_002162155.2 Triticum dicoccoides | reverse complement strand
CGACGGCTGAGTCCAGCTCGAGGGCCGGGACCCGAGGACGTAGAGCGTCGACATCTAATCAAGCTTGCGCGTTAAAGGGGGGGTGCCTAAGCATCACGACTCAGGGCTCCTACCGGCTCTCCAGCCCTCACCCTCTGGCTTTGCCCACGGCATCACGCCCCGGCAAACTAGCGACGGCTGAGACCAGCTCGAGGGCCGGGACCCGAGGACGTAGAGCATCGGCATCTGGCCAAATTTGCAGGAACACATCACAGGATAAGGCCCAGTGCCAGGCGCAACCCGCCTTGGGGTAGGGCCCCGTGAGTCCCGCGCTAGCTCACGGGTGCCCGAATACACCTTGTCAGCCCTTTAGTTCCTCGTCGCCTCTCCACGGCAACTAACGACTGACCGACACTTGTCATAGCGGACTTTTGCTCTTTTGTGGTGGGTCTGCAGGATCCCCCCCAAGGAGAAGCGCCAGGCGAGGCCCTCAATGCGTCCTCTTCACTCTCGTCCGCGCGAACCGCTTGCGCGTTAAAGGGGGGGGGGTACCTGAGCATCATGACTCAGGGCTCCAACCGGCTCTCCAGCCCTCACCCTCTGGCTTTGTCCACGACATCGCGCCCCGGCAAACTAGCGACGGCTGAGACCCGCTCGAGGGCCAGGACCCGAGGACGTAGAGCAGAAAGGGGAGCAGAGGCGAGAGGAAAGAGGCACGCGGAGACCTCGCCAGGCAAGCCCTCGCCGGCCAAGGCACGGACCTAGCACCACACCAGGTAGTGTTACCTGACCCCCGAGATAAGTCACTCTCCGGAAACACTAGCTATCGCAGCACCGTCACTGCACCCAATGCAATCCTGTGTTAGCAACGTCACATTCCTTTCTCACCGAACGATGGCTGCTTGAGCGCCAAAGGGGACCTCCTGAGCATCGCGACTCAAGGGCTCTTACTGGACCCCGAGCCGCTCACCTCCTGGCCTTGACCACTGCATCACGACCTAGCATACCAGCGACGGCTGAAGCCGCCTTGGGACCGGGACCTGTCGGCGCAGAGCGACAAGCCCTCGTGAGGTCCGAAAGGAAGAAACTAAGCTAAGACGGAATAAGCATCTCGCACTGCTTCACGATAAGGATCATATTGACAAACGGAGCTACAGACACCTTACAAGCCCCCACGGGGTATATTCTTGGCTCCTCGCAGGGACAAAAGACGTGTATCCTAAGGAGTCCTAACTATAGGGACCATCGCGGCAGACGCCATCATCAATAGTGGGCCGCCAGGCATCAACGCCAACCTCATCCAGATCAGAGACGGCGGCGGCCTAATGAGCCCATCCTGCTCCGAGAGCGGCGCAGGCTCGGGGGCTCGTAGTTATCGTCACTCGTCTCCGAAGTCGCGAAGAGCTCGGTGGAGCCGCTGGATCCTCCGGCGCCCTCGCAGCTTGGGGAGCTGCTGGAAAAACACGCGACGGCAGGCCTGGTCCTTACCACTCCGGGACTTCTGCCGCTGCCTCTGGGACAGCACTCCAACCGACGCCCATCTTCGTCGAAGACCTTGAAGAGCATCACGGAAGCACCGTCGAACTCCAAGTGGATCACGAGGGCGCCCCTCATCCTGCAAACCCAGGCGATCTCGCCCCAGCCCCGGGTGATGAAGACCTTACCTGGAGCGACGACCTCGACATCCGCATTAGTCGCAGGAGTCTGGCAATCAGCGTGCTGTAGCTAGAGCCTGAAGGGCCCCCTCGGCAGAATCTCGAAGGCGAAGGAAGAAGGAAGACGAATCCAGGATCGAGGAGGCATAGCGGCGTGGAGCACAAACTCTCGGGAGGATCCCTCAGCGTGAACTCCAGGAGGGACAATGCGCACCGCCGTGACCCGCCGGCAGCGACGACGGCGCCGTCCATGGCGCTCGGCATCAGCTCCTGCAGGGCCCTCAAGGTGGGCGTACAAGGGCAGCAGAAACCCTGGCGGTGGCCGCTCGCACCAAGGCCTCGACACCTCCTGCCGCACGCCCTCGTCTCGGCGGCAGAGGACCAACCGCTTCTTTGGCGGAAGCGGGTCGGGGCCCTCTCGGGGGGCCTTCCCTTCTCTTCTGTGGAGAACCGGCGTATCGGAGCCATTGCGGCAAGGCGGAGTAGTGGCGAAGATGAAGAAGAGGAGAAGTAGCAGAGGAAGATGAACTGGAATGGCTCACGCCGTTCCGTACTTATAGCCAGGGGAGGCCAACCGTCGGCTTCCACGATTGCAGGTAATCATGACCAGTTTTTTGCATGCAGGGACTTGTCAGTTCGCGCAGTTGCCGAGGCGTCATGGGGGAGCGGATCCGCCCACGTCCAATCAACCGCCACGCGGCGCCCGAGGCCGCAGGCTGTTAGGGCCCGCGGCGCTTCGCACTTGCCCCTTCGCCTCTCTGCTTAGCCAAGTCCGGGCGCGCCTTGGGCCCGGGGGCTACTGTCAGTGTTCTGGGAACGGGGGTCCCCAGACTTGCCTGCCTGCGGCCTGCGGCGTGGCTCAAGGGGCGGCCCAGCATGGCCCATCTTCATCAGCACGAGCTCAAGACCCTCGCGAGGGGCCAAGCCTCGCGGGGCGGACGACAGAAGACTTCCTTAGTGTTGGTGTACTAGAATAGGGGTACCCTAGTACCCCGAATTTGTGCACGGGCAGTTGCAGCACCCCGCGCAAGCCTTGCCGGGCGACCACCAAGGTCCTCCGTGGTTCCCTTGGAGCCATTCAAGAACAAAGTATTTAAGCTCAGGAGACAAGGCCCCGGCAAGAGGAGCTTGCCGGGAAGGCCAACCAAGGCATTTCAAGGAACTTGCCGCGACGCGCCGCGCGTCCCGGCAAGGCCCGGCGAGCGACAAGCTCCGGGCCTGACAAGACAACGGCCGCGGCAAGGCGCTTGCCGCAGCAAGCGGCCACTCTGTGCCCACACTCCAGTGCATCCACCAACGTGTCGCTCTGGGGGCCTATCCAGGCGCGCGTGGCGGGAGGCTGTGCAGCCAGCGGTGCACGGTGGCATGCGAAGCTGACAAGATCGCCATCGTGGCGAGCGGTGGCGTCCCTGACGGTACTTTTCTGCACTGTTTGGGCGACGCAGACGGGCATTTAATGCCCTTGTCCCCTGCCGTCAGGGTTAGGTAGGGTGCACTGTACAAGTAACTGTACCAACCACCTCTCTTTTTACATTTGTACCCTTGTTTACGTTGCCACCTGTAGGTGACCCCTTGAGCATATAAAAGGAGGCCCATGCGCAACGTAGGGGGGGTTCGGATCATTCGGAAGCCAGAGAAACACTTAGCTCACTCTCGAGCAAGAACATAATAGAATCAGACAAGTAGCAGTAGGAGTATTATCTCTCCGGAGAGCTCCGAAGCTGGGTAAACTGCTCGTGTGCTTCGCCTC
>NC_041387.1:421105553-421116687 GCF_002162155.2 Triticum dicoccoides | reverse complement strand
CCGAACCGAAAGGGGCTCGGTCCGCCGGCCCCATAGGTGTTCGTGGATCAGTTCCCTGACATCTTTGGCGCGCCAGGTAGGGGGCGTCGACGTTGTGTGAACCTGATCCGGCGTTCACACGAGCTAGATCTTCATTTTCTTCATCAACATGCCACCGAAGAAGAAGGCTTCGGAGGCAGCTGTTCCGTCCACGTCGATCCCACCGCCACCGGAGCAAACGGGTGGTGGGGTAGACGTCAGCGGAAGGACGGACGTCGATGAGGAAGCTCACGACGCTGCCAGGTCCAAGGGCAAGGCGGCGCAGACCTCGACGTCCGCGCTTGTTCCGCGCCCATCTCAGGAGGCGCAGGACCGACAGCGTCATGGTACTCGCAGTACCATACGTTTGTTGGGCCAAGATCAAGCTGGTGGTTCCCGGGGCGCTCAAGACCAGCATGCACGCCAGCGTACCAGCACGAGCGAGACACGGTCGCCCGGACGGGATAATGCTCCTTCTAACACAGTTAGAAGTCCGAGCACATCCCGCTCCTCGCGCCGTCTGCCACAGCCACCCACCACTCCGGCAGAAGCTTTGGCGCGAGCTCAACTGCTCCTGGATTACCCTCCGACGTCGGACAAGATTGACGAATGGAGGGCCACCATTCAGAGTCTCATCGGCTACGCCAACGGCGACACTCCGCGGCAGCCGAGCGTGTCGCTGCCGCGGCAGGGTTGCCAGGCGCGAGCCGGTGGCGACGAAACTGGTGGGGGTGCAACAACCATGCAATCACCACCCCGAAGGCCGAGATCGCCGACTCGCCGGATCCACCACGACAGCGACTCCACCGCATCGTCGGATCCACGAGCTCGTCGCGATCAGCGCCAAGTTCTTCACGATCGACAGCAAGAAGACGCTCGTACTCGCATCGAGCATCGAAGATATGCGCGGCGTCAATCCGACAAGCGCGCTGGGCCCTCTGTTGACATGCATGCGCTTGGGGAACCAGGCGACTTGCCGTACGCGGTGGGTTGCCTTGCGTTCACTCGTGAGCTGCGGCGAGTCCAGTGGCCCAGCACGAAGAACTTCAAGCCAGACGTACCAAAGAAGTACGACGGCAAGGCGCATCCGTCGGAGTTCCTCAGCATCTACACCATTGTGGTGCAGGCTGCCGGGGGACGGGATGACAAGATCCTTGCCAAGTACTTCCCACTGGTGCTCAAACCCAACGTCAGATCCTGGCTCATGCACTTGCCGGACAACTCCATATCCTCTTGGGCAGATCTATGCCATCAGTTTGTCGGCGCCTTCACACGCGGCCACAAGCCTCATGGCCAAGAAAGTGACCTTCATCTGCTCGCCCAGAAGGAAGGAGAGCCCCTGCGCAAGTTCATTTAGAGATTCAGCAGCGTACAGCACAACATCCCAGACGTCCACCCTGCCGCGGTGATCAGCGCGTTCCATCAGAACGTGCGAAACCGCAGGATGCGGGAGGAAATGGCGATGTGCAAGATCAGAGACGTTAGTGAGCTATATGCCCTGGCCGACAAGTGTGCACATGCTGAGGAAGGGAGGAGACTCCCCGGAGAGAACATATGAGCAGGAGGATCTGACAGTGAGGATGCAGCCCCGGCAAGGAAGAACCGGCGGCGAAATAACAGGAAGAAGAAAGGCAAAGAGGTGCTAGTTGTTGAGCAGTCCGGCAACGGTGGTGGCGCCAAGAAGACCAAAGCTGGTGACTCCAGCAAGGAGATTACCGCAGAGGCTGTGGCGGTCGCCGACAAGCAGGACGGCACCAACAAGCAGTATTGCAAGATCCACCGCACCAAGGGCCACGATCTCCAGAGCTGCAAGAAAGTCGAGTAGCTTGTTGAGCAATAGAAAGCTGAATACGAGCGGCGCGACAAGGAGAAGGCCCAGGAAGGTGCTGGAGGATCCGGCAAGAAACGTCCCGGCCGAGGAGGACGCCGCGGCAAGGCCAAGCAGCGGCAAGGAGACAGACCTCCTCGCGGCCGCGACAAGGATGAAGATGACGACGACGATGAAGACATGGATGATGAGGAGACTGATGAGCAGGAGTTCCAGAAAGCCACAGAGGTCCTGTGCGTTGACGGTGGTGCTTCTCTGCATACTTCGCACCGCCAGCTAAAGTAGTGGGTGCGGGAAGTTAATGCAGCAGAACCACCCGTCGAGTCACGCAAGCCTCTGAAATGGTCCAGCACGCCTATCATCTTTGATATTGAGGACCATCCTGATCGCATAACTGCGGTCGGGTGCTTGCCAATGTTGGTTTCACCAACTATCCGCAACCTCAAGGTCACTAAGATGCTAGTTGACGGCGGGGCCGGCTTGAACCTGATCTCCTCCGCGGTACTCCAGAAACTCCAGATCCCTGAGAGCGAGATCGAAGAGACCGGCACGTTCCAAGGAATCAATCCGGGAAGGAGCAAGCCGAAGGGAAAGATCACGTTGCCGGTAACATTTGGCAGCGAGTTGAACTTTAGGACTGAGAGGGTCACTTTTGACGTTGCTGACTTTCCGTTGCCTTACAATGGGATACTTGGCCGACCAGCACTCGCCAAGTTCATGGCAGCCTCTCACTATGCATACAATGTTCTGAAGATGCCAGACCCGATAAGTGTCATCTCTATCCCTGGCGACAAGAAGGATGCCCTTATCTGCACCGACAAGATCTATCGGGAAGCAGCAGCCGCAATAGATCACAAATCACTTGCCGCATAAGCTCCCGGGGGGAAGAAGAAGACCAAGTCCGGCAAGAGTTCTGATGCCCACTCCGGCAAGCGCACCTCTTCGGAGTGCTGCGCTACCGTCGAGGACGCACCATCGAGCTCCACCGGCAAGTGTAAGAAGGCAATGGCAGCTCCACCTGAGACCAAGAAGGTGTCCGCCAAGGAGGACGGCACTGGTGGTACCTTCACATCAGTGCCACTCTTGACCCTAAATAGGAAAGCGCGCCCGTTGCTTTCCTGCGGGCGAACGTCGACGTGTTTGTGTGGCAACCGTCTGACATCCCCGGTGTTCCCAGGAAAGTAATTGAGCACCACCTTGCCGTCTGTCCTCATGCGCGGCCCGTCAAGCAGAAAGTCAGGAAACAGGCAGTGGAGCGCCAAGAATTCATCGCAGAAGAAATCAAGAAGATGGAAGCAGCAGGCCTTGTTAGAGGAGTGCTCCATCCCACGTGGTTGGCCAATCCTGTAGTCGTGCGCAAGGCAAACATGAAATGGAGGCTTTGTATCGATTTCACTGATGTCAATAAAGCTTGTCCAAAAGACCCATTTCCCTTGCCGCGCATCGATCAGATTGTCGACTCCACGGCCGGATGTGACTTGCTTTCGTTTCTTGATGCATACTCAGGATACCATCAGATCTTCATGGCAGAAGAGGATGAGGAGAAACCCGCATTCATCACCCCGTGTGGCACGTACTGCTTCGTACGGATGCCTTTCGGTTTGAAGAATGCTGGTTCAACATTTGCAAGGGTAGTCCACCACGCTTTTGAGCCACAGATGCACAGAAATGTGGAAGCCTACATGGATGACATAGTGGTCAAAAGCAAGGACAGGGCGACCCTGATTCAAGATTTAGACGAAACATTTGCAAATCTGCGCAAGATCAACCTCAAGCTTAACCCCGAGAAGTGCGTGTTTGGAGTCCCTTCCGGCAAGCTTCTCGGGTTCTTCGTGTCTCAGCGGGGAATTGAAGGCAATCCCGACAAGATCAAGGCCATTGAGCAGATTGAAGCACCAAAGCGCGTCAAGGATGTACGAAGACTTGCCGGTTGTGTAGCTGCTCTCAGCAGGTTTATCTCTAGGTCTGCTGAGCGCGCCCTGCCATTTTTAAAAATATTGAAAAAGGCAGGTCCAATGAAATGGACTCCGGAGGCGGAGGCTGCGCTGCAGGACTTGAAGAGATACATGTCCTCCACTCCAACACTTGTCGCACCTAGGCCACAAGAGAAGTTGCTGCTGTATATAGCGGCAACCAATCAAGTGGTTAGTGCTGCGTTAGTGGCGGAGAGGGAGGCAGATGATGAGCCAGCAACCATGGTAGATGCATCCAGCGACAAGCAGGGGGCTTCGCCGACAAGCTCTGGTCCCGACAAGGATGGATCTGCGCAGTAGCATGATAAGATGCAGAAGAGAATGGTGCAGCGCCCAGTTTACTTTGTCAGTTCCCTTCTGCAGGGGGCTAGATCAAGGTACTCCGGCATGCAGAAATTGCTTTTCGACCTTCTCATGGCCTCGAGAAAGCTGCGCCATTACTTCCAAGCACATGAGATCACAGTCGTCACTCGTTTTCCGCTGAAGAGGATACTGCAAAATCCAGAAGCGACGGGCAGGATTGTCGAGTGGGCGCTAGAACTGTCAAGCTTTGGCCTCAAGTTTGAAAGTACTTCAACTATCCAAAGCAGAGCATTGGCAGAGTTCATAGCAGAGTGGACACCAACGCCAGATGAAGAAATTCCAGAGACGAGCATCCCCGTCAAGGAAGCGAGCAAAGAGTGGCTGATGTACTTTGATGGTGCCTTCTCGCCGCAAGGCGCCGGTGCGGGCGTGCTGCTTGTCGCACCCACCGGAGAGCACCTCAAGTACGTAGTCCAGATGCACTTTCCCAAGGAGCAAGAAACCAACAATACTGCAGAGTATGAAGGATTGCTTGCCGGTCTCAGGATTGCAGCAGACCTTGGGATCAAGAAGCTCATTGTTAGGGGTGACTCACAGCTTGTCGTCCGCCAAGTGAACAAGAATTATCAGAGTCCGTTGATGGAAGCATATGTTGATGAAGTGAGAAAGCTGGAAGAGCACTTTGACGGCCTACAGATGGAGCATGTTCCGAGAGCTCAGAATGACATTGCTGATGGCCTGTCGAAGTGCGCCGCACTAAAGTTACCTGTGGAACAAGGGATCTTTGTGCTCAAGCTAACTCAACCGTCCGTAACGCCACCAACTGGACAGAGCAAGAAGAGGAAGTTGGTTTCTGGCGACTACTTACCGGCAGAGCTCCCTGAAGCCGCCGCCAAGAAGGTCCCCAAGATCAATGCCAAGGATGCTGAGGAGCAGTCTGCTCCGGCAAGCCTTATGGTTTGTTCCGTCGCAGCAGACGCTCCCGACAAGCTTTGCTCTGGCAAGCTTGCCGGGGAACATCAAGCTCCGGCAGAGCCGCAGGTTCTCGCCGTAGAAGCGGGTGTTCCCGCAGCAGCAGATGTGCCTTTAGTCCTTGTTGTTGAGCCACAAGCTCCAGCATGGGCACAGCAGATTGTCCATTTCCTTCAGACAGGAGAACTTCCCAAAGAGCAAGAAGAAGCGGAAAAAGTAGCCCGGCAGTCAACTATGTACCAGTTTGTCGATAGCATACTGTACAGAAGAAGACTCAACGGTGTGAAATTGAAGTGTATTTGCCGGGAAGACGGACAAAAGCTGTTGGCAGAGATACATGGAGGCATATGTGGTCACCACATTGGCGCAAGAGCACTTGCCGGCAAAGCTTTCCGGCAAGGTTTCTTTTGGCCGACAGCCCTCCAGGATGCAACTGCACAAGTAACCAAGTGTGAAGCGTGCCAGTTTCATTCCAAGCAGATACACCAGCCAGCTCAAGCTCTCCAGACGATCCCTTTGTCCTGGCCATTTTCGGTTTGGGGGCTCGATATCCTCGGTCCCTTCCCCCGAGCTGTCGGGGGCTTTGAGTACTTGTACATTGCAATCAACAAGTTCACAAAGTGGCCGGAAGTGGAACCGGTGAGGAAGGTGACAGCACAGTCAGCAATCAAGTTCTTCAGGTCGATTGTTTGCCGTTTCGGGATCCCTAACAGGATCGTCACCGACAACGGCACACAATTCACGAGCCACACCTTCATGCAGTACGTCCAAGATCTTGGCGCCAAGATCTGCTTCGCTTCTGTTGCTCATCCGAGAAGCAACGGTCAAGCGGAGAGGGCAAATGCTGAAGTGCTGCGCGGGCTCAAGACCAGAACTTTCGATAGGCTGCACAAGTGCGGAAGAAACTGGATCGAGGAGCTGCCGGTGGTTCTTTGGTCGTTCAGGACGACGCCAAATCGAGCCACTGGCCAGACACCTTTCGCTCTAGTCTATGGAGCGGAGGCAGTTCTCCCCACGGAACTCATATACGGGTCACCTCGAGTGCTCGCTTATGATGAGCTTGAGCAAGAGCAGCTGCGACAAGATGACGCGCTGCTCCTTGAGGAAGATCGTCTTCAGGCTGCTGTACGAGCTTCTCGATACCAGCAAGCTTTGCACCGCTGCCATAGCCGCAAAGTTAGAGCCAGAAGCTTCGAGGAAGGCGACCTTGTTCTTCGGCGCGTTCAGTCCGCCAAGAATTCCAACAAGTTGACGCCGAAGTGGGAAGGCCCTTATCGGGTGAAACGAGTCACTAGGCCCGGCGCTGTCCGCCTTGAGACCGAAGATGGCATTCCGGTGAGCAACTCCTGGAACATTGAGCATCTTCGTAAGTTTTACCCATAGGGCGCGGTTGCCGGAACCTGTTCCGACAACCACCTTTTGTACAAGTCTTGCCGATGTTGCATGTAATCCTTTGTACAAAGCCGGGCGCAGATCCCGTGCATAAGTAAAGCTCATGTGCTCCGCACATCTTGTCAAATTCATGCATAATATTCTTTCTTGCATGCGTTATCTGACACTTTGTGCAGCACCAATCCCCGGTAAGCAATAACGAGCCGTAAGGCTCCATATCGTTATTTTCTCTTCTTTCTTTTTCTCAAAGGAAGGAAGATTCCCTCGCGCACAAGTTTGCCGGGGGGAGGAGAAGATAATGATGTGGAACAGGCGTCGTTCAAGAAAGTTTCGCCTTGACGGAAACCTTGCCGGGAAGCAAACGACAGAAAAGCTAAGTTGCCAAAGTTTGAGCAATTAGTTTTAATTTTTAAGTTATCTTCCTCGAACGACCGTGCTTTGTATGGAAAACCTGTGCGCGGAGGAACCAACTCGTAGCTAGTTGCGCCCTTACTTTGTTTCGAGTCCGCTCAACAACTTAAGTGAGCTGCGGCTAGTTGCGACAAGGTTTCTTGTCGGAAGCGGCATCGCCAGCAGGCTGCTGACGTCCCGCACCCAGCGCTCGCGGCTCGGGTGCCTGCGCTGACAAGTTCCCTAAAAGCGTAGGGTAAAAACATACAAAGGAAGGAATCTAGTAAAGGAAATAACGTAGCGATTGATACCAGAAATAGAGTTATATTACAAAATAACTTGTCGCAGCTCTAACAGATTGATCTTATAATATGGCTAGCAGCGACAAGGAGAAAGAGAAAACGGGCGGCCTAGTTTACGCGATCGCCCTCAACCCTCTTGATCTCGCTCACCTTGTCCACAATGGGTGCGACAAGGGCCTTGAGCGCATCCAGATCGGCGTCAGGCGGCAAGGACTTGAGGACGTTGGTGAGGTTGAGGCCTGGATTGCGGAAGGCCACCTTCATCAGCACCTTCTGGAGAGCCCCCGCGCAAATCCTGCGCGACTCGTCGGCCAGCTGCTTTGGGATCCTCTCCCGGAGCCGCTGGAGTGCCGTCGCCACGCCCTTGAAGAACAGGCTGAGCTTGGCGCTGGGTTGGAGATGCTCGTCGGAAGGATACCCAAAGTCCTCCATCCCCAACTGCGCCAGCTCCTCATTGATGACTGCGGCGATATTCACCAGACCCTCGGTCCAATGCTCCACCGTCTCCCTAAATGAGTTCTGGGTAACAGCGATGCTCGCCAGCAGCGCCTTGTCGGCCTTGATCTTCTCCGACAAGGTCACCTCTCACTCCTTGGCGGCGTCCATCGTCTGAGTCAGCGTGGCCAGCTTCAACTCCAAGTCTGCATTGGAATCCTTGGCGGCGCTGAGCTCCTTGCCCCTCTCAGCGAGAAGACCCTGCAGCTCGCCATGGGCGGCAGCATCCTTCTCGCGCTCGTGCTTGAGCGCGGCAAGCTCCTCGCCGCTCTTCCTGATATTGGCCTCCAGCTGCGCCACCTTCGCCTCCAGCTCTTTCTTGGCGGCCTCTGCAGCTATGGCAGCGTCCTTTGCTTCCTTGAGCGCCCCGCCAATCACTTGCTCTTGCTTGGCAAGCTCCTCCTCGTAGCTGTCAAGGTTGGCCTTCCGCTGCACCAACTCGCCTTCTCGCGCGGACTGCTTCTCGGCAGCGAGCCTTTGCTCCTCCTCAGCTTCGGCCTTCTCGAGAAGGAAGGCTGTACACTTCTCGGCGAGTCGCTCCCGCTCCTGTGCCAGGGACCGGAGAGCTTCTTGATTGAGGCCCCGGAGCTCCTCCGCGCATTTCTCCATATCGACTCCCGCCTTCGCGACAAGCGCTTCTCGGGAAGCCAGCTTGGCTTGTTGGGCGCGGTAGAGTGACAGCAGCTTCCGCAGCAGCTGCTCCTCCTCAGGCTCGCCACTGCTGCTGCTTGGCGCGTCGACCAACGACAGCCCGGCGGAAGCGAGCAGCTCCTCATCGAAAGTGTCTCCTTCGACCGGTGCCCTGGAGCTCAACGCCCAGGGAAGCTTGATGAAGATACCGTCGCCGGCCTTCAAGTAGGCGCTGGGCTGGGGCTCTTCGGAGCCCGGCTCCGCGGCAGCGGCAGAGGGATCGGCGGTTGGCGCAGCGCCTGGCGCTCCTGCGGCCTCAGGACCGTCAGTGCGATCGCCCGACCCCTCGCCAGCCTCTGCGGCGGCAGCCTTGGCGGCCTCTTCGCCGGCGGGCTCATGAGCACCGGCCTTTTCTTCATTGACGGTGGCGTCGTCGTTGCTGCCACGCGCGCCTTCCTCGTCGGCGTCCTCAGTCTCCATTGGCTCCGCAGCAGATGGATCTGAAGAACAAAGAAGGGAGAAAAGTCAAGCACAAATCCAGGAAAGGGAATTCAGAAGAAAAAGAGCCCAAGGGAAGTTTTCAGGCAAGGAGATTACCTGTACTAGGATTTGCGGTCGCGGTCTCAGCCGCCGGAGGATCACTGGTGCCGTCCCTTGCCGGAGAACTGTCCCTTGCCGGAGAGTTCTCCCTTGTCGGAGAGCGCTCCCTTGCCGGGGACTCCTCCCTTGGCGGCGTAGTCGAAGCAGATAGCACTTTGGGGGCGGCTTCCGGGCCCTCCTGGTGAGGCTGTTCTGCTCCTACACAAATCAACAAGCAAGATATCAATAGAGAAAAGAGCACCCATGCGCGCCCGACAGCAGGAAGTAAACTACAAACTTACACTGGGGGCTGCGCTAGGGGCTGCTTTGGGGAGTGGCTGCAGGGTCCGTCAAGGTGGTCTCAGACACACCACCTGCTGACACGGTGGGATCATCTTCGATGACAATCACCGGGGCCTTGGCTCTCTTCGCCGCTCTCCGGGCCAGCGTCCTGAAAAGGAATGGATTCAGATCGAAGCAAGTCAGATACAAGACAAAAACAGCAAGAATTGAAGAACTACAAGAGCACCAAAGAAACTTACTCTTCTTCCTCCTCGTCGGAGCTGAGCGCGGAGAGATCGAAGTCCGGCTCCCCTCTGGTGCGGCGAGGCGGAGGAGTAGGATCCCTTGCCCGCTTGGTAGTGGTGGTGGCGGTGGACCGGGAAGATCCCGCTCCAGTTGCCGCAGCAGCGTGAGGCGCTCCCGCGGCAACATTGCTTGCCGCGGTAGAGCGTGTCGCAAGGCTTGGCGGCTGTTGGCTAGTTTGCCGCCCCGCTACGCCCCCGGCCCTGCGGAGACGCCTTCTTGGCGGGGCCGGGGGCTCCGCCTGCGGCAAGCTGTCTGAAGGCTCGGGCTCTTCCTCGCCGGCCTCGCTCGGCTCAGCTTCAAGGCCGGCAAGATCTTCCTCACCGGCAAACTCCTCGCGCTCGGCAAGGCTTGCCGCCTCTGCCGCTTCTGCCTCCTCTACGGTGAACCCGAACGCGCCCGCGGCAGCTGCTGCCGCAGCCTCCTCCATCCTGGTGGCGATGCGCTACAGCTCCGCGTCGGTGGTGTCACGGGTGAGGCTCTTCTGCTCATCGGCGCGGACCGGCACTTCTTCCAAGTTGTCGAAGAACGCCCGCACGACGTCATCCGCAGGCTCTTGCCAAGTTGGAACGATTCCGTGGGAATCGCACAATGGCATCATGGCGCGGATCCGGTCAAGCGATGAATTATTGCACAATGGAACGACGCTCCTCGGCAAAACGAATGGGTGCTGGGGGTCGCGTTTGAATAGCTCCAGAAGCATTGCATCCAACTCCAGGACGATGAAGTTAAAGTTGAGGCTCGGACGCAGCCGCATTATATCCGCCGAGTTCTTGAACTCCCAGGCGGGTCTCCCCCTCTCCTGCAGGGGGGCGATGCGGCGGCGAAGGAAATTCGCGCCAACGGCGCCTACGGTGAGCCCGGCAAGCCTGAGGTGAAGGATCCGGGTGACGGCGATCTTCAATCTGTCGTCTTCTGGGGCCACGTTGCTCCAATCGTTGCCGCGCACGATTGGGGCTTGGCGCAGGGCAGTGAACAGCTGTGGGTTCTCCTCGATGATCCAGCACCACTCCGCTCTCCACTCCTCCCATTTGCTGCGAAGCTCACCCTCCAGATACGCTTCCGTCTTGCCTACTCTCGAGATCCAGGCGATCCCTCAGGCAAGCGGCTCTCCTCTCTCGACCCGAGGCATGAAGAAGTGGCGGAAAAGGGTTACATTGGGGTGGACTCCGACAAAGTTTTCGCACAAATGTGCGAAAACCGCCATGGTCAAAACGGCGTTGGGGGTGAAATAAAGGAGGCGGAGCCCGTAGGTGTTCATTATGTCGCAGAAGAATTCCGAGAAGGGCGGGCAGAGCCCGCAATAGAAGAACAGCACGAAGAATGGGTACCCGTTTGGAGCTAGTTCCGAAGCGGCGGCCGGAAGTACCCTCGTGCGCGGATGCGCTCACGTCGCCGTCGACCAGAAGAGGTAGTAGTACTCCCTCAGCTCCTGCGCACCGAGCTGAGGGGAGAAGATCGCCCGCTCCTTCCACAGCGCCGCGAGCCGCTGCGCCTCGGCCGACTTCACGCCCTTCCCCTTGTCGGCTTTCGGAGCCATGGTGGAGGTGGTGGGGGAGGTCGACAGCGTTGGTGATGCTGGTGGCAATGGGGGGCGGAGCGCTGCTCTCTCTCGGCTTGGAGAAGAAGGGGGGAGCGGCGGAGGTTTGCGAAGATGGAGTAGTAGC
>NC_041387.1:421096998-421105337 GCF_002162155.2 Triticum dicoccoides | reverse complement strand
GAGGGGGCGGACATTTCGCCCTTCCGAATAAAGAAACCACCCACGATCTCCCATGATGCCGCATTCGACGCGTGCCGTTAGGGAGGGCGCGGTGGATACGGAGTCAGATTCGGCGTGGCCCAGGCCGCGTGTGCCTGTGCCCTGTCTTGGGCCTGGCCCAACAGCGCTCGGCACCGTGTATGGCCCAGGCCCGGGGGCTCCTGTCGGTGTACTAGAATAGGGGTACCCTAGTACCCCGAACTTGTGCACGGGCAGTTGCAGCACCTCGCGGCAAGCCTTGCCGGGCGACCGACAAGGTCCTCCGTGGTTCCCTTGGAGCCATTCAAGAACAAAGTATTTAAGCTCAGGAGACAAGGCCCCGGCCAGAGGAGCTTGCCGGGAAGGCCAACCAAGGCATTTCAAGGAACTTGCCGCGACGCGCCGCGCGTCCCGGCAAGGCCCGGTGAGCGACAAGCTCCGGGCCCGACAAGACAACAGCCGCGGCAAGGCGCTTGCCGCGGCAGGCGGCCACTCTATGCCCACGGTCCAGCGCATCCACCAGCGTGTCACTCTGGGGGCCTTTCCAGGCGCGCGTGGCGGGAGGCTGTGCAGCCAGTGGTGCGCGGTGGCATGCGAAGCTGACAAGATCGCCATCGTGGCGAGCGGTGGCGTCCCTGACGGTACTTTTCTGCACTGTTTGGGCGACGCAGACGGGCATTTAATGCCCTTGTCCCCTGCCGTTAGGGTTAGGTAGGGTGCACTATACAAGTAACTGTACCAACCACCTCTCTTTTTACATTTGTACCCTTGTTTACGTTGCCACCTGTCGGTGACCCCTTGAGCATATAAAAGGAGGCCCATGCGCAACGTAGGGGGGGTTCAGATCATTCGAAAGCCAGAGAAACACTTAGCTCACTCTCGAGCAAGAACATAATAGAATCAGACAAGCAGCAGTAGGAGTATTATCTCTCCAGAGAGCTCCGAAGCTGGGTAAACTGCTCGTGTGCTTCGCCTCGATCTGCTCTTCGTGCGATCTCCGCCCCCCGCCGAACCGAAAGGGGCTCGGTCCGCCGGCCCCATAGGTGTTCGTGGATCAGTTTCCCCGACACTCAGGCACGGCCTCGTCAAGCTGGCTCGCGAGGAGGCAAAGAGATCAAGGAGGGGTACCTCGCGAGGTGCCCATGACGCAAGCCATGACGACCAAGGTCGCCAGGCGGGCGCCAGGCCGCGCAGTGTCCTCCCTTTCCTCTTTGGTGCAAAGGGAGCAAGCGCAGGCAAGGGCATCAAGCAAAGGCATCCAGTTCGGTGCAACAAGACCAAGACCAGCAGAACGGCCGGATGGAGGTCATCATGGAGCCCAAGCTGGCACCACCACCAGAGCCTTTAGCAGGCGAGGACCAACTTTAGTCAGGATAAGTGTACTAGATGTTCCCCTTCAAAATGGCCAATTGTTGGTGCCCTTCCCGCTCAATATTTGGGAGGAGGCCCAGGGCCTTTGCCTATATATAGGACTAGCAACAACAGAGAGAGACAGACGGCAGATAACGAGGACAACAGAGAGAGATGGGATCCTCACCAGGAAACCAGTAGAGAGAGCGACTGAACTCCTCCTAGTAGTTCATCGCACCAGCCAAGAACAGACCCTCACGAGGCTGTTCTTCCTTGTATTGTTCATCATCAGCCCAAGAGGCAATCCACCACACCACACGTTGGAGTAGGGTATTACACCACAATGGTGGCCTGAACCAGTATAAACTTTGTGTCTCTTGTGTTGTTCCTTTGATTGCTTAGATCCTAGCGAGGCGGTGAGGTGTAGGTAGGTAGAAGGCTAGATATCCGCGCGCACCCCAGTGTTCGAACCTAGAGGGTCTGCGGGAACCCGAAATCCGACAATCGCATAATGCGGAAAAAATCGCAAAAGATTTGTAACCTCTCGAACAGGTGACCGGCTCACGCCGCATCATGATAGTCAGTTTTCAGCTTTCTCTACTGAGGTGCTCATCCGGATAAACTAGGACACAATCGCAGTAGTTCTCCCTTTACTACCCTAGCCGATATAGCGGAACGTAAGGTAGTAAGCACAGGAGCCAGGCAACCCAACTATTGACCAAAGACATGATTCGAAGCCGATGCATATAATGCTAAAGTTTAGAGTGCCGAACTATACTGTAAAAAAGTGTTTGGACTTTGTTGCCTTATTATGGGTCGTAATGAAGCCCCTGGTGAATTAAGGCGTTCCAGAGTGTACGGGTGCAATTGATAAGAATATCAAGAAAAACAAAAATGAAGCAATAGGCTAATGCTACAGAAATTGGGCTGAAAACTATTTTCCATTGTAGTTTGATTAATACGTCAAAGCGTATTTGTACAAGTAGTGCGATAAGCAATAGGTCTATTTAACATGCCATGACCAAGGGAAAGCTGCGTGCGGGTCCTTAAAACGGGCATAACGATCGTTTAAAGAGACCACCTGGAAATTCCCTTATACGCCAATGCTTCTTGCCATCTTGGTGTATCCTTCCTTTGATAGGTCTGATAATCAGGCCACCAGGAAAGGTCTGGGAAAAAAAGAAACCTAAAAATAAAAATAAAAAGTGAAAGTATGTGGGTCTAGGGGAGGTTGAGCTGTATTATGGACCACGATCTAGTTGTGCCTCCGTCTATGCCCATGGTATTTTGAGTGTGTAGTTATGTACGCGCGGTACGAATGTTGCCGCTTGGTCGGGACTGGGACGGAGGCCGAATTGCTAGTCAAGCTCTTGACGAGCTGGACTGTCCTGCTGCAGAGTAGTTCAGACTTGTTTAATAGTGTCCGGGAGCTTGGCCGCCGAATTAAGGTTCTGCCTGAAAAGGCCGCTCTGTGCTTCAGCTACGAGGGCAGCGGTGTGCTCCTCGGTACGGAGGGAGCGTTCTGTGTTTCCATTGACTGTTATGACCCGCGTGGTCCGGGCATCTTGAGCTTGAGATAAGCGTAGTGTGGCACCACATTGAATCAAGTAAATGCGGTTCGTCCGAGCAGTGTGGATAGCCACTACGGAAGGGGACGATATCGAAGATCAACTCTTTGCTTTGGAAATTGTCCGGGGATCCAAAGACCACCTCCAGTGTGATTGAGCCCGTACAGCGGGCCTCTACACCTGGTAGGACACCTTTCAAGGTGGTTTTTATGGGCTTGATCCTTGAGGGATCAATACCCATTTTGCGCACTGTATCCTGATAGAGCAGGTTCAGGCTACTGCCACCGTCCATGAGGACTCACGTAAGATGGAATCCATCAATGATTGGGTGGAGGACCAGTGCGGCTGAACCGCCATGACGGGTACTGGTCGGATGGTCCCTGCGATCAAAGGTGATCGGGTAGGACGACCATGGGTTGAACTTTGGGGCGACTGGCTCTATCGTGTAGATGTCCCTGAGCGCGCGCCTGCGCTCCCTCTTGGGGAAATGGGTAGCGTATATCATGTTCACTATTTTAACTTGGGGGGGGGGGGGACTTCTTCTGTCCCCCTGTGTTCGGTGGCTGGAGCTCCTTGTCATCGTCCTCGCTTTGCGACCCCTTCTCCTTGTTCTCGGCATTTAACTTGCCGGCCTGTTTAAAAACCCAACAGTCTCTGTTGGTATGATTGGCTGGTTTATCAGGAGTGCTGTGGATTTGACATGGACGATCGAGTATGCGGTCCAAGTTAGACGAGCCCGGATTGTTTCTTTTATATGGCTTCTTCCGCTGACTGGAATTAGAGCCACTGAATCCGGCGTTGACCGCCATGTCCTCGGTGTTGTCACCGTTGTTTCGACGCTTGTGTCTGTTGCGTTGGGGCTTGCCGTTGCTATTTCTGGCTTCAGAAGTGCCAGGTTCGCTTGTATTGTTATTGCTACGGGCCAGCCAAATATCCTCGCCCGCGCAGAAGCGGGTCATAAGCATCGTGAGGGCTTCCATAGACTTTGGCTTTTCTTGGCCGAGGTGTCGGGCAAGCCATTCATCACGGATGCTATGTTTAAAGGCCGCTAGGGCTTCGGCATCCGGACAGTCGACGATGTAGATCTTTTTAGTTAAGAACCTAGTCCAGAATTTCCTAGCTGACTCTCCGGGCTGTTGAACTATGTGACTTAAGTCGTCGTCATCCGAAGGTCGGACATATGTACCTTGGAAGTTGTTGAGGAAGGCGTCTTCCAAGTCTTCCCAGCCGCCAATTGAGTTTTTGAGCAAACTGTTCAATCAGTGCCGAGCAGGTCCCTTGAGTTTTATCAGGAGGTATTTGATGGCGTGAAGATCATCACCGCGGGCCATATGAATATGGAGGAGAAAATCCACAAACCACACCATGGGCTCTATTGTCCCATCATATGATTCAATGTTCACGGGTTTAAACCCTTCCGGAAATTCATGTTCCATTACTTCATTAGTGAAGCAGAGGGGGTGTGCGACGCCTCTATATCGAGCCAAGTCGCGACGTAGCTCGGATGGAGTTCGTCTGCGGTTTTCGTCTTGGGCGTGGTTATGTTTGTCACGTCCGGCCGGATGGCCATCGTCGGGCATCGTGGCATGCCCCCGCTATCCATAGATCGATCTGGTCTGACCTGCTCTGTTTTTCAGGTCATGCCGCAGGTCATATGTGTATCCCCGAGCTGTTGTGCCTCTATTTTTACGGCGAGGTAGTGCGGGCGGGTGTTCGTCTTGAGTTGCCACTTTATCCCGGCCACGTGGTGGTCGGTCAGCTACATTACACGCTAGTAGGATGGGCTCCACCGCCTCATCATCGAATTGGGGTAACAATTTGCGTTTCGGGTAAATTTTTGTTAGGCACTCGAGGCCGTATTCCTCGGCTGCCAGGACATTAGTCCATCTGTCATTGAGTAGGTTTTGATCAGCTTGAAGCTACTGATGCTTCTTTTCCAGGCTCCTTGGAGTGGGTATTAGCCGGCGCTTAAAGCGCTTCTGATCGACGGGCTCCTCAGGCACAATAAAGTCGTCGTCGTCGAGGTTTGCCTCGTCCTCAGAGAGTGGAAGATAATTACTGTCCTCCGAGTCTTCATTAACGGCCTGTTCATTGGGGCTGACTCGCCCATCCTCCCGTTCATCCTGTTCAGAAGTTGGCTCAACGGGGTCTTCGTTGTCTTCGGTGTTGTCCGGAGTATTATTTTTTTATGTGCCGGTATTGCTGTTTTCCCATGGCGTGGTTTGGAGCGGCGCCGCTGACGCCGATGCTTTGGCTGTATCTCAGGAGGCTTATCCTCGACTGGATCCTTTTCATTGCCACCATTGTTCTCTTTGGGTGTCTCCCCATGTATACATCATACGAGGAGGTGGCTGTCCAGCGCCCTGTAAGCGGTGGTTTTTGTGCCTGCTCCTCTCCGGCATCGTCGTCCATACCATCGATGTCTTCGAAGTCGTAATCGCGCATGTTGGTTAAGTCTTCGATAGCGACTATGAAGTGGGTGGTGGGTGGGAAGCGGAATTCTCCGTCATCAGCTTCCAATCCAAGCTGGATATAGTTAGGCTGGAAGTCTCCTGATAAGGAAAGGGCTTTTAATGAGTTTAGCACATCGCCTAAAGGTGAGTGCCGGAAGATGTCCGCGGAACTGAATTCAATGATCGACACCTGATCAAATTCGATGGGCGCGGATGCACGCGGTTTCGAACCTATGGTCGGAGATGAATCCGAGGTTCTGGTGACACAGGCACCGCTCGAGGTTGGATCTGTGTGCAGCTCTAACGCCGCTGAGTCTGCAGCTTCCGAGGCGGGGTTGAGCTTCCCGTCCTCGGACGGCGCAGTCTGCTCCAGATCTAGGGCCAGAGCAGTTACAAGCGCTATCTCCTGGGCATGGTCTAATGATAGATTTAGGTCATGTTCATCGTGGTGGCAAGGAGCGGCTGCCATGGGCTCAAATCCATCGAAGATCAAGTCTCCGCGGATATCGGTCTTGATGACCCGCAAGTATACGGGATAGTTGTAGCCTCTTTCGATAAGTAAGAGTGTCGAACCCAACGAGGAGCTAAAGGTAGAACAAATACTCTCTCAAGTCCTATTGGCCACTGATACGACTCTACGCACGCTTGACGTTTGCTTTACCTAGAACAAGTATGAAACTAGAAGTACTTTGTAGGTGTTGTTGGATAAGTTTGAAAGATAATAAAGAGAACGTAAATAAAAAGTAGGGCTGTTTAGATAAAGATGCAATAAAGTAAATATGGCGAGTGTGGAAAAGTGGTGATAGGAGTTGTGAAATTGTCCCTAAGCAATTGACTATGTTACTAGACCGGTAATCACTATTGCAATTCTATTTGAGGGAGAGGCATAAGCTAACATACTTTCTCTACTTGGATCATATGAACTTATGATTGGAACTCTAGCAAGCATCCGCAAATACCAAAGATTCATTAAGGTAAAACCCAACCATAGCATTAAAGTATCAAGTCCCCTTTATCCCATACGCAAACAACCTACTTACTCGGGTCTGTGCTTCTGTCACTCACGCCACCCACCATAAGAAAATCATAAACATATTGCAAACGCTATAGCGGGAATCCCTCATGCTTGCGCGACACGGAGGGCACAATAGGACAACACCAATAATAAAACATGCAACTCAAACCAATCATAGCAATTCATCAACCACCGATAGGACAACGAAAATCTACTCAGACATCATAGGATGGCAACACATCATTGGAAAATAATATGAAGCATAAAGCACCATGTTCAAGTAGAGGGTACAACGGGTTGCAGGAGAGTGGACCGCTGGATATAGATGGGGGAAGGTGATGGATATGTTGGTGAAGATGACGGTGGTGTTGGTGAAGATCGCGGTGATGATGATGGCCCCCGACGGCGTTCCGGCGCCACCGGCAGCAAGAGGGAGAGAGCCCCCATTCTTCTTCTTCTTCCTTGACCTCCTTCCTAGATGGGAGAAGGGTTTCCCCTCTGGTTCTTGGCTCCCCTGGCTTAGGAGGGGCGAGATCCCCTTCGAGATTGGATCTATCTCTCTGTTTCTGCGTTCCCAGATTCTACCCCTTCACCATTTCTTAAATATCTGGAGATCCGTAACTCCGATTGGGGTGAATCTTTCGCCCAGATCTTTCTCATAAAATTAGCTTTCTTGCACCAATATAAAAGCGTCAACCTCCTTACGGGTGGCCCACGAGAGCCCAGGGCGCGCCTGCCTCCCTGGGGTGCGGCCCCCTGTCTCGTGGCCACCCTGGACATTGTTTCGCGTTGATTTTACTTCCCAAAAATCACAAATATTCCAAAAAAAATCTCCGTCCGTTTTTGTCCCGTTTGGACTCCGTTTGATATTGGGTTTCTGCGAAACAAAAAACATGCAACCGACAGGAACTGGCACTGGGCACTGGATCAATATGTTAGTCCCAAAAAAAGTATAAAAAGTTGCCAAAAGTATATAAAAGTTGAATAATATTGGCATGGAACAATAAAAAATTATAGATACGACGGAGACGTATCAGCATCCCCAAGCTTAATTCCTTCTCGTCCTCGAGTAGGTAAATGATAAAAAGATAATTTTTGATGTGGAATGCTACCTAGCATGATCTTGATCATATGTCTAATCATGGCATGAATATTAAGACACGAGTGATTCAAAGCAATAGTCTATCATTTGACATAAAAACAATAATACTTCGAGCGTACCAATAAAGCAATCATGTCTTTTCAAAACAACAAGGCCAAAGCAAGCTTATCCCTACAAAATCATATAGTTTGGCCATGCTTCATTTTCATCACACAAAATGCCCCCATCATGCACAACCCCGATGGCAAGCCGAGCAATTGGTTCATACTTTTTAACGCGCTTCAGCTTTTTCAACCATCATGCAATATATGAGCGCAAGCCATGGATATAGCACTATAGGTGGAATAGAATATAATGATGGAGGTTATGTGGAGAAGACCAAAAAGGAGAAAGTCTCACATCGACGCGGCTAATCAACGGGCTATGGAGATGCCCATCAATTGATGTCAATGCGAGGAGTAGGGATTGCCATGCAACGGATGCACTAAGAGCTATAAGTGTATGAAAGCTCAACAAAAGAAACTAAGTGGGTGTGCATCCAACTTGCTTGCTCATGAAGACCTAGGGCATTTGAGGAAGCCCATTGTTGGAATATACAAGCCAAGTTCTATAATGAAAATTCCCACTAGTATATGAAAGTGACAACATAGGAGACAATCTATATGAAGAACATGGTGCTACTTTGAAGCACAAGATATGAGACTCACTACATGAAGAACATGGTGCTACTTTGAAGCACAAGTGTGGAAAAAGAGATAGTAACATTGCCCCTTTTTATTTATTTATTTTATTTTTTTCTTTGGCCTTTCTTTTTTTCTTTTTGGCTTTTTTGT
>NC_041387.1:421038676-421096661 GCF_002162155.2 Triticum dicoccoides | reverse complement strand
TGATCATCACACTTTTATTTACTTACAACTCGATACTGGAACAAAGATATGACTCTATATGAATGCTTCTCACGGTGTACCGTGATGTGCAATGATCTAGCGTAGCAATGACATCAAAAAACGGACAAGCCATGAAAACACCATGCTAGCTATCTTACGATCATGCAAAGCAATATGACAATAAATGCTCAAGTCATGTATATGATGATGATGGGAGTTGCATGGCAATATATCTCGGAATGGTTATGGAATGCCATGATAGGTAGGTATGGTGGCTGTTTTGAGGAAGATATAATGAGGCTTATGTGTGATAGAGCGTATCATATCACAGGGTTTGGATGCACCGGCGAAGTTTGCACCAACTCTTGAGGTGAGAAAGGGCAATGCACGGTACCGAAGAGGCTAGCAATGATGGAAGGGTGTGAGGGGTGAGAGTGTGTATAATCCATGGACTCATATTAGTCATAAAGAAATCATATACTTATTGCAAAAGTTTATTAGCCCTCGAAGCAAAGTACTACTATGCATGCCCCTAGGGGGATAGATTGGTAGGAAAAGACCATCGCTCATCCCCGACCGCCACTCATAAGGAAGACAATCAAAGAAACACCCCACGCTTCAAATTTGTCACACAACAGTTACCATACGTGCATGCTACTGGACTTGCAAACCTCAACACAAGTGTCTCTACAATCCACAACCACCCACTAGCATGACTCTAATATCACCATCTTTATATCGCAAAACTATTGCAAGGAATCAAACATATCATATTCAGTGATCTACAAGTTTATGTAGGATTTTATGACTAACCATGTGAATGACCAATTCATGTCATCTCTCTAAATTGATATAAGTGAAGCATAAGAGCATTCTACAAATGGCGGTTTTCTATGTAAAGAGAAACAGGCAATCCAACTTCAAATGATATAAGTGAAGCACATGAAGCATTCTATAAAGCCACACTCAAAAGATTCAAGTGAAGTGAAATGAGCATTCTATAAAACAACCAAGGACTATCTCATACCAGCATGGTGCATAAAAGAAAGTGAAAACTAAATGCAAAAGACGCTCCAAGACTTGCACATAATGCATGAACGAAACGAATTCGAAAACATACCCGATACTTGTTGAAGAAAGAGGGGATGCCTTCCGGGGCATCCCCAAGCTTAGACGCTCGAGTCTCCTTGAGTATTTACTTGGGGTGCCTCGGGCATCCCCAATCTTGAGCTCTTGCCTCTCTTCCTTTTCCTCATATCAAGACCTCCTCGTTTAGACACTTCATCCACACAAAACTTCAACAGAAAACTCGGTAAGATCCGTTAGTATAATAAAGCAAATCACTACTCTAAGTACTGTAATAAACCAATTCATATCTTGTTTTTGCATTGTGTCTACTGTAATATAGCTTTTCCATGGCTTAATCCATTGATAGAAATTGATAGTTTCATCAAAACAAGCAAACTATGCATCAAAAACAGAATCTGTCAAAAAAAGAACAGTCTGTAGCAATCTGAACATCCACCATACTTCTGTTACCCCAAAAAATTCTATCAAAATTAGGAAAAATAAACAAGTTGTATAGAAAGACATTGCAGAAGGAATAAGAACCAATTGACGTTCCAGTTAAAAATGTAAAATCGCGCACTACAGCCAGAGTTTCTGTCCTACACTGTACAAACCAACAAGCATCGTAAACATCCTAAAGGCAAACCTTGGCACATTATTTTTATAATACAATGGAATTATACAAGGGGATAATTATTTTTGTTGAAAAGTTTCTGTAATCAAGATTCACAAAGTTTCCGTGAGCATGAACAAAGTTCAAGGCTAGCTCCCACTTCAACAATGCTTGTCTTTCTCACTTTCACTTTCCTTTTTGAAAAGTTTTTGGGTTCCCCTCTTTATTTTTTTTTGTTTTTAAACTATATGAAAGCACTCAACAGAAATAATTGACTCTCTAAACCTTCCGGGTTGTCTCCCTGGCAGCGCTTTCTTTAAAGCCATTAAGCTAGGCATTTAGTGCTCAAGTAATGAATCCACCTGGATCCCAAGGTATATCAAAGCCAATTTTAATTAAGAATGATTTGTAATTTAGTAGTGAGCACAAAGTAACATATATCATGCAGCAACGAAGTCTAACTCTCTTACTATGCATCGTCATGTCATAAGAGAACAATTCATGCACACATAGTAAAGGCCAATGCATAGTATAAGCAATTTCTTGCAATTTCATAGTATGGGAAACATAGAGAGGTGGACAAATAGTTCCTCTCTCATAATAATTGCAAGTAGGAGCAGCAAGCACATGCATATTACATTCATCAAAATTATCATGTCCAACGGTAAAAGGCAACCCATCAATGTAATCCTTAATCAGCACAAACTTCTCCGATAAAGTGTGGTAGGGAGAATTCAAAAAGATAATAAGACTAGCATACGTGGGTGCAATAGCAACAATTTCATGTTTAACATAAGGAACTATAGCAAGTTCATCTCCATAAGCATAATTCATATTGGCATCTTGGCCACAAGCATAGCAAGCATCATCAAAAAGGGATATTTCAGACAAATTCAAGGGATCATAGCAATCATCCTTCGGTAAGCACGAAGGGGAATTAAACAATGTATGAGTTGGAGGGTTACTCTCATTAGAAGGTGGGCATAGGTAGCTAATCCTCTCTTCCTCCTTTTGTTCTTCGCTCTCCTCATCATCTTTTTCATCCAATGAGCTCACAGGTTCATCAATTTCTTCTTCCATAGGTCTGCAAAATATTATTCTCTTCTTGGACAGCAGAGAATTTCTCAATATATGGTTTAACATAGGCATTAGAAGCATAATTATCATAAAAACATTCAAGTATGGCAAAACTTTCAGATTTGTAAAGAGTAGCATCATACTTTTCAATCAAAGAAGCAATTTCAAAAGCACCCTTAAAAGCAACAAATTCTTCAATTTGTTGAACATGATAGTAATTATAAACACCCTTGGCATACAGAGATACGACTCCATTATCAATAAACTCACATTGGTAGGGAAGGTGTTTCTTAGGGTTTTTAGAACAACAAGTAACATCATATATTTCACATAAATTCCAAGCATAGCATTGCAAACGTTGAATTTGATCCCATAATAATTTCCTTTTTTCAGATATACGGTGTCGCACATAACAAGCATGCTCATCTAAAGATTTGCCCTCAACTAAGCTAGTTGGGGTTTTAGCACGAGCACATAGGGATCAAAGATGATCCAAGTAAAAAAGCTTCAGTAGTGTGATAGATTTTGAGTGGTTCTTCAACCATTGGAGCAGTAGGTACAACTAATTTTTTTGGTATTTTGCGTTTCCTACCCATAGCTAAAGATAGAAAACAACTAAGAACAGCAAATAAAAATTACTTAGTGATAAAGCAAACAAGCACACACGAGAATATTCACCCCATGCTATGACTCCCCGGCAACGGCGCCAGAAAAAGGTCTTGATGACCCGCAAGTATACGGGATAGTTGTAGCCTCTTTCGATAAGTAAGAGTGTCGAACCCAACGAGGAGCTAAAGGTAGAATAAATACTCTCTCAAGTCCTATCGGCCACTGATACGACTCTACGCACGCTTGACGTTTGCTTTACCTAGAACAAGTATGAAACTAGAAGTACTTTGTAGGTGTTGTTGGATAAGTTTGCAAGATAATAAAGAGAACGTAAATAAAAAGTAGGGGATGTTTAGATAAAGATGCAATAAATTAAATATAGAGAGTGTGGAAATGTGGTGATAGGAGTTGTGAAATTGTCCCTAAGCAATTGACTATGTTACTAGACCGGTAATCACTATTGCAATTCTATTTGAGGGAGAGGCATAAGCTAACATACTTTCTCTACTTGGATCATATGCACTTATGATTGGAACTCTAGCAAGCATCCGCAAATACGAAAGATTCATTAAGATAAAACCCAACCATAGCATTAAAGTATCAAGTCCCCTTTATCCCATACACAAACAACCTACTTACTCGGGTATGTGCTTCTGTCACTCACGCCACCCACCATAAGCAAATCATAAACATATTGCAAACCCTATAGCGGGAATCCCACGTGCTTGCACGACACGGAGGGCACAATAGGACAGCACCAATAATAAAACATGCAACTCAAACCAATCATAGCAATTCATCAATCACCGATAGGACAACGAAAATCTACTCAGACATAATAGGATGGCAACACATCATTGGAAAATAATATGAAGCATAAAGCACCATGTTCAAGTAGACCGTACAGAGGGTTGCGGGAGAGTGGACCACTGGATATGGATGGGGGAAGGTGATGGAGATGTTGTTGAAGATGACAGCGGTGTTGGTGAAAATCGCGGTGATGATGATGGCCCCCAGCGGCGTTCTGGCGCCACCGGAAGCAAGAGGGAGAGAGCCCCCCTTCTTCTTATTCTTCCTTGACCTCCTCCCTAGATGGGAGAAGGGTTTCCCCTCTGGTCCTTGGCTCCCCTGGTTTAGGAGGGGCGAGAGCCCCTCTGAGATTGGATCTATCTCTCTGTTTCTGCGTTCCCATATTCTACCCCTTCACCGTTTCTTAAATATCCGGAGATCTGTAACTCCGATTGGGGTGAATCTTTCGCCCAGATCTTTCTCATAAAATTAGCTTTCTTGCACCAAAATAAGATCATCAACCGCATTACGGGTGGCCCATGAGAACCCAGGGCGCGCCTGCCTCCCTGGGGCGCGGCCCCCTGTCTCGTGGCCACCCCGGACACTGTTTCGCGTTGATTTTACTTCCCAAAAATCACAAATATTCCAAAAAAATCTCCATCCGTTTTTATCCCATTTGGACTCTGTTTGATATTGGGTGTCTGCGAAACAAAAAACATGCAACAGACAGGAACTGGCACTGGGCACAGGATCAATATGTTAGTCCCAAAAAATAGTATAAAAAGTTGCCAAAAGTATATAAAAGTTGAATAATATTGGCATGGAACAATCAAAAATTATAGATACGACAGAGATGTATCAATCGGCAATGTAATTCAAGATTCCAAACCTGACCTGATGGCCAGGGGCGTGGCTGTCAATCTGCTCTAGATGGCCAAGCGATTGGCCAGCAGTGTGAAGCCGCCTAATACGAAGATCTGTCCGGGGAGGAAAACCTCCCCTGGACTGCATTGTTGTAGATGATTGACGGAGCCATCAAACCTTTTGGTGACGACGCAGCGGAACTCTCAATGAAAGCACCAATGTTGGTGTCAAAACCGGTGGATCTCGGGTAAGGGGTGCCGAACTGTGCGTCTAAGGTCGATGGTAACAGGAGGCAGGGGACACGATATTTACCCAGGTTCGGGCCCTCTCTATGGAGGTAATACCCTACTTCCTGCTTGATTGATCTTGATGAATGTGAGTATTACAAGAGTTGATCTACCACGAGATCGTAATGGCTACAACCCTAGAAGTCTAGCCTATATGATTATGATTGCCTCTATGGACTAAACCCTCCGGTTTATATAGACACCGGAGGAGAGTAGGGTTGTACAAAGTCGGTTACAGAGAAAGGAATCTTCATATCTGAACGCCAAGCTTGCCTTCCATGCCAAGGAGAGTCCCATCCAGACACGGGAGAGAGTCTTCTGTCTTGTATCTTCATGGCCCAGTCCGGCCCACGTCACATAGACCGGACATCCAAGGACCCCTTAATCCAGGACTCCCTCAGTGGCCACAAGGACGGAGGGCGCGCCCAGGGGGGTAGGGCACGCCCCCACCCTTGTGCGCCCCTCGTGACTCCACCGACCTACTTTTTTGCCTATATATTCTCATATATCCCAAAACCAACAGAGAGAGCCACAAAAACACTTTTCCATTGCCACAACCTTCTTATACCCGTGAGATCCCACCTAGGGGCCTTTTCCGGTGTCCTGCCGGAGGGGGATTCGATCATGGAGGGCTTCTACATCAACACCATTTCCCTTCTGATGAAGAGTGAGTAGTTTACCATAGACCTACGGGACCATAGCTAGTAGCTAGATGGCTTCTTCTCTCTCTTTGATTCTCAATACCATGTTATCCTTGATGTTCTTGGAGATTTATTTGATGTAATAAGGAAATACTTGCAACCCGACGCATAAGATGGGTTGTCAATCCCTCCTCGGGCAAAAGATAGATTGGTTTGTATGATTTTGGATAAATAGATCTTGCAATAACATAAAATAAAATAAATAAAGAAAAAGTGCCGCAAGGTATTTTTTGGTTTTTGGAATAATAGATCTTAAAATAAAAGCGAATAAAAATAGATCGGAAAGCAATATGATAAAAGATAGACCGAGGGGTCGTAGATTTCACTAGTGGCTTCTCTCGAGAAAATGACATACGGTGGGTAAACAAATTAATGTTGGGCAATTGATAGAGGATCAAATAATTATGAAGATATCCAGGCAATGATCATTATATAGGCATCACGTCCAAGATTAGTAGACCGAAATGATTCTGCATCTACTACTATTACTCCACACATCGACTACTATCCAACATGCATCTAGTGTATTAAGTTCATGGAGAAATGGAGTGATGCATTAAGAACGGTGACATGATGTAGACAAGATCTATTCATGTAGGAATAGACTCCATCTTGTTATCCTTAATAGCAACGATACATGCGTGCCTTGCTGCCCCTTCTGTCACTGGGAGAGGACATTCCAAGTTTGAACCCATCACAAAGCACCTCTTCCCATGGCAAGAAAAATCGATCTAGTGGCCTAACTAAGCCAAAGATTCAAAGAAGGAATACAAGGATATAAGTAATCATGCATATAAGAGATCAAAGAAAACTCAAATAACTTTCATGGATATAGATCTGGTCACAAACTCAAACTTCATAGGATCCCAACAAACACAACGCAAAAAGTCATTAGGTCAAATAGATCTGCAAGAGACCATTGTATTGAGAATCAAAACAGAGAGAGAAAGCCATCTAGCTACTTCCTACGGACCTGTAGGTCTATGGTGGACTACTCATGCATCATCGGAGAGGTACTAAGTAGGATGATGAACCCCTCTGTGATGGTGTAGATTGGATCTCGTGGTTCTGGAACTTGCCGCGGCTGGAATTCCCATTTGACATCTCCCCTAGGGTTTCTGGAATATTTGGGAATTTATAGGGTGAAGAGGCGGTGTAGGAGGTCGCTCTGGGTACCACAACCCCATGGGCGCGCCTGGGCTCCTTGGCATGCCCTGGTGGGTTGTGCCCCCACGGGCCTCCCCTCTAGTGCTTTCTTGTCCCCCAAGGTGTCTTCTGGTCCAAAAAAAAATCTCCAAAAAGTTTCGTGGCATTTGGACTCCGTTTGGTACTGATATTCTGTGAAGTAAAAAACAAGCAAAAAACAACAATTGGCACTGGGCACTATGTCAATAGGTTAGTCCCAAAAAATGATATAAAGTTGCTATAAAATGATTGTAAAACATCCAAGAATGATAATATAAAAGCATGGAACAATAAAACATTATAGATACGTTGGAGATGTATCAACTACATACTACCCTAGCTAATCTTTGTCATCAAAGATATCATGATGACAGTGCCAGGCACCGAATAGATGAGCAGGTAGGAGGGCTTTGGCTCATCCTCCTCCTGCTCGCCTTCATCCATGTAGGCGAGCATCTCCGCCTCCTACGAGGTCTCTATCTCCTGCCAGCGACGATGTCTGGCCGCCGCAACCGACTACGAGTGGAGAGAATCAAGGATGGCCAGCTGCTCCGCTTGCATATCCAGGTCGCCAGCGTCCCCCACATCCTCCTCCTCCTCAACCTCCTCCTCGCCATCCTCCTCCTTGTCGGCCTCCTTGATGCGACACTGTCTTCGGAGAAGAGGGTGTTCAAGGGGTGGTCCGATCTTCATGGCGTAGGATCGATAAATGGATGGGGATAACTAGCTTAAAGCAGCTAGAAAATGGAAAATAAGAGAATTATGACCCAACGAGGAGGATGCTCATCGAAGCTTGTAATACGAACATTCTTCGATCCACAACCCGCAATACTACCCACACAACCACGATCATGTTGGGGAGCACGGGAGTCGGTATTCTGGGAACCAGGGTACCCAGACTTGCCTGCCTGTGGCCCATGGCGTGGCTCCATCGACGGCCTGGTACGGCCCATCTTCAGCACCAACAACACAAGACCCTCGCAAGGGGCCAAGCGCGAGGTGGACAACGACAAGATCTCCAGAAGGAGCGGCCTCCTTAGGCTGGCTCCCGAGGAGCGGAGATTTCTATGCAAGCCCTCACCTCGTGAGGTTAGGATGACGCAAGCCGTGATGACCAAGGCCATGCGGGCGCTAGTGGGTGCAGTATAGCAGGTTTCCTCTTTGGTGCTAAAGAGGCAAGCAGACGCGGAGTCCCGAGGAATCAACCAAAGGTTTCCATTTCCATGCAAAGAGACCAAGACCGCCAGGACGGCAGGACGGAGGTCATCGCCGAGCCCACCACGGCGTCACGACCAGAAGCTTTGCACGCGCAGACCACCTTTCGTCAGGATAAGATGCACTAGTTGTCTCCCTCCGAATTTGGCCATTGTGGGATCCCTTCCCACCTTCATTTTGGGGTAAGAGGACCAAGGCCACTATAAGTGTAGCCTAGCCACCACCATAGAGGGGGACAGATCATTCAGGCCATCCTCACCCTCACCAGCTCACACAAGCACAAGAACACACCTCTTCAGGTTGTCCGTCCTCTGTACTAGTTCATCCTCAGCCCACCTCGAGGCTAATCCACCACAAAGAAGGAGTAGGGTTTTACACCGCAAGGTGGCCCGAACTTGGGTAAAATGGCCTTGTTCCATTTCCTTCCAGTTCATCAAGCTAGGCCGTGAGATCTACAGGTAGGCAGACTGGGGAGGTTGAGTTCGTCGCACGCACCCCAGAATTCGTATCTATCTTGGGTTTGTGAAGCCCTGAATCCGACATTTGGCGCGCTAGGTAGGAGTGTGTCGGACCCTCTCTTCCTCCCGTCGATTCACCACCGCTCCGCCATTCCCATTGCTGACGCTCCTCGAGCTCACGCTAAGCACTGGGCCGCTTGGCCTGCTGAAAGTGCAACTATCCCTAGGTGGTTTTGGTAATTCCTAACAACATATAGCTCATTGAGCTAATGCTACTTCAAGTTAAATATTTCAGGAAAGCTCAATGATTGGCATGGCATGGATGAGAGAAGTGGACCCCTCAAAATGCTAAGGACAAAAGGATTGGCTCAAGCTCAAAGCTCAAGACTCTACATTTTATATTTTGGTGATCCAAGATCACATTGAGTCTATAGGAAAAGCCAATACTATCAAGGAGGGATGAGGTGTTGCTTAATGGCTTACTTGCTCAAAATGCTTAGTGATATGCTCCAAAGCCCTCAACTACTTTCTCACATCCACATATGACCTACACCACAAGTCAAACTCGGCCTCACCGATTCTTTCTATCCGGCGCCACCGAGTTCAGATGTCATAGCCACTGCCACAAACCCTAGGCAAATCAGTCTCACCGATAGGGATCTTGGTATCACCGAGATGGGATTGTAATCTCTCTGTTTCCCTTCGTAACATTTCGGTACCACCGAGATGAGCGATCGGTCCCACCGAGATTGCAATGTAAACTCTCTGTTTCCTTTTCGTAACATTTTGGTCTCACCGAAATGAGCGAACCGGTCCCACCGAGTTTACCTGACCAACTCTCTGGTTAGCTTATTACCAAAATTGGTCCCACCGAGTTTGTGTAATTGGTCTCACCGAGATTACGTTATGCCCTAACCCTAAGCATGTCGGTCCTACCGAGTTGCATGTCGGTCCCACCGAAAATCCTAACGGTCACTAGATTTGCTGAATCGGTCCGACCGAGTTTCTCAATTCGGTCCCACCAAGTTTGGCAAGTTGTGTGTAATGGTTAGATTTTGTGTGGAGGCTATAATTACCCCACCACCGCCTCTTCATTCGTGGAGAGAGCCATCAGAACGAACCTACACTTCCAACTTGCATTTTCTGAGAGAGAACCACTTACACTTGTGTTGAGGCCAAGATATTCCATTCCTACCATATGAATCTTGATCTCTAGCCTTCCCCAAGTTGCTTTCCACTCAAATCTTCTTTCCACCAAATCCAAATCCTATGAGAGAGAGTTGAGTGTTGGGGAGACTATCATTTGAAGCACAAGAGCAAGGAGTTCATCATCAACACACCATTTGTTACTTCTTGGAGAGTGGTGTCTCCTAGATTGGCTAGGTGTCACTTGGGAGCCTCCAACAAGATTGTGGAGTTGAACCAAGGAGTTTGTAAGGGCAAGGAGATCACCTACTTCGTGAAGATCTACCGCTAGTGAGGCAAGACCTTCGTGGGCGACGTCCATGGTGGGATAGACAATGTTGCTTCTTTGTGGACCCTTCGTGGGTGGAGCCCTCCGTGGACTCGCGCAACCATTACCCTTCGTGGGTTGAAGTCTCCATCAACATGGATGTATGATAGCACCACCTATCGGAACCATGACAAAAACATCCGTGTCTCCAATTGCGTTTGAATTCTCCAAACCCTTCCCTTTACATTCTTGCAAGTTGCATGCTTTACTTTGCACTGCTCATATACTCTTTGCATGCTTGCTTGAATTGTGTTAAGATTGCTTGACTTGTGCTAAGTTAGCTAAAATCTGCCAAAGACTAAAATTGGGAAAAGGATAAGTTTTTATTTGGTCAAGTAATCTAATCACCCCCCTCAAGACATACTTTCGATCCTACACCTGCCCGGGAAGCACCTTCCACCCAAGAAGATCTTCACTCCGCGCTCCTCGCAGCCCGCATGCCACCCAGCGTCGTCGGCCGTGGGCGACGCGGACCGCCACCGCCCGCCCTCCCGCTGCGCCGCAACCCCGCCACCACGCGATCCTGGAGCTATGCCGTGGCAATAGTGCTACACACCCGTCGGGAACAGGCGAACACGCGAGCCGTGCTCATCCTGGCACGAGAGCTGCTGCGATGCAGGTTGGAGGAAGGCGGCCACGACGCACTACTAGAGCGGGTCGCCGAGCTGCTCGACGCTGCCTACAGGGGCATAACACCTTTCTACACCCCGCCTACGTCGCAAGCAATTCCATGGGCATGTGTCGGCCCCCGCTACGCCCTTCCTTGAGGGACCAAGAGGACCTCGCGGCACTAGCCTAGCCCACGACACCGCTCATCCTAACCAGGACACATTACCTCCGGGCATGGTGATGCCGGGTGGCCCCTCCCGGGGCACGCCGAGATGCCACCCTATGGTCGTCATGACCTTGCGCTAGGCCTAGCAAGCACCGCGCCAGACGGCCATGCGATGACTCGAGGATGGCGGCTTCAGGCACCCCTGTACCCGGAAATGTCCATTTTGCATCATGCTTTTATATCAATATTTATTGCATTATGGGCTGTTATTACACATTATATCTCAATACTTATGGCTATTCTCTCCTATTTTACAAGGTTTACCATGAAGAGGGGGGATGTCGGCAGCTGGAATTCTGGCTGGAAAAGGAGCAAAAATTGGAAACCTATTCTGCACTGCTCCAAAAATCCTGAAACTCCATGAAACTTATTTTTGGAATTAATAAGAATTATTGAGTGGAAGAAACACCTCAGGGGGACCACACCCTAGCCAGGCTCCTGGGCCCCCTGGTGGCCCCCCGGTGTCCATCTTCTGCTATATGAAGGCTTTTACCCTAGAAAAAATCATGGGCAAGCTTACGGGACGAAACTCCGCCGCCACGAGGCGGAACCTTGGCGGAACCAATCTAGAGCTCCGGCAGAGCTGTTCTGCTGGGGACACTTCCCTCCGGGAGGGGAAAATCATCACCATCGTCATCACCAACGATCCTATCATCAGGAGGGGCTCAATCTCCATCAACATCTTCACCAGCACCATCTCCTCTCAAAACCCTAGTTCATCTCTTGTATCCGATCTTGTATCCAAACCACAAATTGGTACATGTGGGTTGCTAGTAGTGTTGATTACTCCTTGTAGTTGATGCTAATTGGTTTACTTAGTGGAAGATCATATGTTCAGATCCTTAATGCATATTATTACTCCTCTGATTATGAACATGAATATGCTTTGTGAGTAGTTACGTTTGTTCCTGAGGACATGGTTAAGTCTTGCTATTAGTAGTCATGTGAATTTGGTATTTATTTGATATTTTGATGAGATGTATGTTGTCTTTTCCTCTAGTGGTGTTATGTGAACGTCGACTACATGACACTTCACCGTTATTTGGGCCTAGAGGAAGGCATTGGGAAGTAATAAGTAGATGATGGGTTGCTAGAGTGACAGAAGCTTAAACCCTAGTTTATGCGTTGCTTCATTAGGGGCTGATTTGGATCCATATGTTTAATTCTGTGGTTAGGTTTACCTTAATACTTCGTTTGTAGCTGTGGACGCTTGCAATAGGGGTTAATCATAACTGGGATGCTTGTCCAATTAAGGTCAGTACCCAAGCACCGGTCCACCCACATATCAAATTATCAAAGTACCGAACGCGAATCATATGAATGTGATGAAAACTAGCTTGACGATAATTCCCATGTGTCCTCGGGAGCTCTTTTCTCATTATAAGAAATTGTCCAGTCTTATCCTTTGTTACAAAAGGATTGGGCCACCTTGCTGCACTTTATTTACTTTCATTGCTTGTTACTCGTTACAATTTATCTTATCACAAAACTATCTATTACCTACAATTTCAGTGCTTGCAGAGAAAACCTTACTGAAAACCGCTTATCATTTCCTTCTGCTCCTCGTTGGGTTCGACACTCTTACTTATCAAAATGACTATGATAGATCCCCTACACTTGTGGGTCATCAAGACTCTTTTCTGGCCCCGTTGCCGGGGAGTGTAGCGCTTTTGGTGAGTGGAACTTGGTAAGGAAATATTTATATAGTGTGCTGAAATTTTCTGTTACTTGTCACTATGGAAACTAATCCTTTGAGGGGCTTGTTTGGGGTATCTTCACCCCGACCAGAAGAGCAAAGAGTTGCTCCTCAACCTACTGAACTTTTTGAAAATATTTACTTTGAGATTCCTTCGGGTATGATAGAGAAACTGCTAGCTAATCCATTTGCAGGAGATGGAACATTGCATCCCGATTTACACCTTATCTTTGTGGATGAAGTTTGTGGATTATTTAAGCTTCCAGGTATTCCCGATGATGTTTTAAAAAGGAAGGTCTTCCCTTTATCTTTGAAGGGAGATGCATTGACATGGTATAGGCTATGTGATGATACGAGATCTTGGAATTATAAACGATTGAAGTTGGAATTTCACCAGAAGTTCTATCCTATGCATCTTGTTCATCGTGATCATAATTACATATATAATTTCTGGCCTTGCGAAGGAGAAAGCATCGCTCAAGCTTGGGGGAGGCTTAAGTCAATGTTATATTCATGCCCCAATCATGAGCTCTCCAGAGAAATGATTATTCAAAAAAAATTTGCTCGGCTTTCTCTCAATGATCGCAACCTGCTCGATACTTCCTGTGCTGGTTCTTATATGCTGAAGACTATTGATTTCAAATGGGACTTATTGGAAAGAATTAAATGCAACTCTGAAGATTGGGGTTCCAACGATGGTAAGGAGTCAAGTATGACACCTAAGTTCAATTGTGTTAAATCTTTTATGGATACCGATGCTTTTCGTGGATTTAGCACTAAGTATGGACTTGACTCTGAGATAGTAGCTTCTTCTGTGAATCTTTTGCTACTCACGTTGATATCCCTAAAGAGAAGTGGTTTAAATATAATCCTCCCGTTGAAGTAAAAGTAGTTGCACCTATTACAGTTGAAGAAAAGACTGTCACCTATAGTGATCCTATTGTTCCTACTACTTATGTTGAGAAACCTCGTTTTCCTGTTAGGATAAAGGACCATGTTAAAACTTCTCCTGTTGTTTGTAAGAGTAATACTAGGACTTATACCCCTCCTGAGCAAATCAAAGTTGAACCTAGTATTGCTATGGTTAAAGATCTCTTGGATGATGAATTAGATGGGCATGTTATTTATTTCTGTGGTGAGACTGCTAATATTGCTAGACCAGATGCTAGGATACATAGACCTGTGGTAGGCACACCTGTTATTTCTGTTAAGATAGGAGATCATTGTTATCATGGTTTATGTGATATGGGTGCTAGTGCTAGTGCGATACCCTATGACCTATATAAAGAAATTATGCACGACATTGCACCCGTTGAATTGGAAGACATTGATGTTACTATTAAGCTTGCTAATAGGGATACCATTAAACTAGTTGGGATAGTTAGAGATGTTGAAGTCTTGTGTGGGAAGGTCAAATTCCCTGCTGATTTTCTTGTTCTTGGTTCCCCACAAGATTATTTTTGTCCCATTATTTTCGGTAGACCCTTCTTGAACATAGTTAATGCTAGGATTGATTGTGAAAAGGATATTGTTACAATTGGCTTAGAGGGTATGTCTCATGAGTTTAATTTTGCTAAGTTTCGTAGACAACCTCATGATAGAGAATCACCTAGTAAGGATGATATTATTGGTCTTGCCTCCATTGCCGTACCTCCTACTGATCCATTAGAACAATATTTGCTAGACCATGAAAACGACATGTTCATGAAGGAAAGAAGGGAAATAGATGAAGTGTTCCTTAAATAGGAACCTATGCTGAAACACAACCTTCCCGTTGAAATTCTTGGGGATCCCCCTCCACCCAAGGGTGATCCCGTGTTTGAACTCAAACCATTACCTGATAATCTTAAGCATGCTTATCTTGATGAAAAGAAAATATATCCTGTTATTATTAGTGCTAACCTTTCAGAGCAAGAAGAAGAAAGATTATTGAAAACTCTGAAGAAGCACCGCGCTGCTATTGGATATACTCTGGATGATCTTAAGGGCATTAGTCTCACGTTATGCCAACACAAAATTAATTTGGAGGCCGATGCTAAACTAGTTAGAGATCCTCAACGACGACTGAATCCCAAGATGAAAGAAGTGGTAAGAAAGGAGATACTAAAGCTCCTTGAGGCAGGTATAATTTATCCCGTTGCTGATAGTGAATGGGTAAGCCATGTCCGCTGTGTTCCTAAAAAGGGAGGTATTACCGTTGTTCCTAATGATAAAGATGAATTGATCCCGCAAAGAAGTATTACAGGTTATACGATGGTAATTGATTTCCGTAAATTAAATAAAGCTACTAAGAAAGATCATTATCCTTTACCTTTTATTGATCAAATGCTAGAAAGACTATCCAAACACACACATTTCTGCTTTCTAGATGGTTATTCTGGTTTCTCTTAAATACCCGTGTCAGCGAAGGATCAATCTAAAACTACTTTTACTTGCCCTTTTGGTACCTTTGCTTATAGACGTATGCCTTTTGGTTTATGTAATGCACCTGCTACCTTTCAAAGATGCATGATGGCTATATTCTCTAACTTTTGTGAAAAGATTTGTGAGGTATTCATGGATGATTTCTCCATTTATGGATCCTCTTTTGATGATTTCTTGAGCAACCTTGATCGAGTTTTGCAGAGATGCGAAGACACTAGTCTCGTCCTGAATTGGGAAAAGTGTCACTTTATGGTTAATGAAGGCATTGTCTTGGGGCATAAGATTTCCGAGAGAGGTATGAAGTTGATAAAGCTAAAGTTGATGCTATTGAAAAGATGCCATGTCCCAAGGACATAAAAGGTATAAGAAGTTTCCTTGGTCATGCCAGTTTTTATAGGAGGTTCATTAAGGACTTTTCTAAAATCTCTAGGCCTCTGACTAATTTATTGCAAAAATATGTTACTTTTGTCTTTGATGATGATTGTGTAGAAGCATTTTAAATACTTAAGAAAGCTTTGATCACTGCACCTATTGTTCAGTCGCCTGATTGGAATTTACCCTTTGAAATTATGTGTGATGCTAGTGATTATGCTGTAGGTGTTGTTCTAGGGCAAAGAGTTGATAAGAAATTGAATGTTATCCAGTATGCTAGTAAGACTCTTGATACTGCCTGGAGAAATTATGCTACTACTGAAAAAGAATTCTTAGCAGTTGTGTTTGCATGTGATAAGTTTAGACCTTATATTGATGATTCCAAAGTTACTATTCACACTGATCAAGCTGCTATTAAATATCTTATGGAAAAGAAAGATGCTAAGCCTAGACTCATTAGATGGGTTCTCCTGCTCCAAGAATTTGATTTACATATTATTGATAGAAAGGGAGATGAGAACCCCGTTGCAGACAACTTGTCTAGGTTAGAGAATGTTCTTGATGACCCACTGCCTATTGATGATAGCTTTCCTGATGAACAATTAGCGGTCGTTAATGCTTCTCGTACTGCTCCCTGGTACGCTGATTATGCTAATTACATTGTTGCTAAATTTATACCTCCTAGTTTCACATACCAGCAAAAGAAAAAGTTCTTCTATGATTTAAGACATTACTTCTGGGATGACCCACAACTTTATAAAGAAGGAGTAGATGGTGTTATTAGATGTTGTGTGCCTGAGCATGAACAGGAACAGATCCTACGCAAGTGTCACTCTGAATCCTATGGAGGACACCACGCTGGAGATAGAACTGCACACAAGGTACTGCAATCTGGTTTTTATTGGCCTACTCTCTTCAAAGATGCTCGTAAGTTTGTCTTATCTTGTGATGAATGTCAAAGAATTGGTAATATTAGTAGACGTCAAGAAATTCCTATGAATTACTCTCTTGTTATTGAACTGTTTGATGTCTGGGGCTTTGATTATATGGGACCTTTTCCTGCCTCTAATGGTTATACACATATTTTAGTAGAAGCTATTCCAACTAGTAGTGCTGATCATAACACTTCTATTAAAATGCTTAAAGAAGTTATTTTTCCGAGGTTTGGAGTCCCTAGATATCTTATGACTGATGGTGGTTCACATTTTATTCATGGTGCTTTTCGTAAGATGCTTGCTAAGTATGATGTTAATCATAGAATCGCATCTCCTTATCATCCGCAGTCTAGTGGTCAAGTAGGCAATAGAGAGCTCAAATTAATTTTGCAAAAGACTGTCAATAGATCTAGAAAGAATTGGTCCAAAATACTTGATGATGCATTATGGGCCTATAGAACTGCATACAAAAATCCTATGGGTATGTCTCCATATAAGATGGTCTATGTAAAAGCGTGTTATTTACCTCTTGAACTTTAACATAAAGCATATTGGGCTATTAAAGAGCTCAACTATGACTTCAAACTTGTCGGTGAGAAGAGGTTGTTTGATATTAGCTCACTCGATGAATGGAGAACCCAAGCCTATGAGAATGCCAAGCTATTCAAAGAAAAAGTCAAACACTGGCATGACAAAAGTATACAAAAGCGTGAGTTTAACGTAGGTGATTATGTTTTATTATTCAACTCTCGTTTAAGATTTTTTGCAGGAAAACTTCTCTCTAAATGGGAAGGTCTTTACGTTATCAAGGAGGTCTATCATTCTGGTGCCATAAAAACAACAACTTCGAAGGCACAAGTCCGAGGGTGGTGAACGGTCAAAGAATTAAACATTATATTTCAGGTAATCCTATCAATGTTCAAACTAATATTATTGAAACCGTAACCCCGGAGGAATACATAAGGGACACTTTCCAGAATGTTCTAGACTCCGAAAAGGAATAGGTATGTGGTACGATAAGTAAACCGACTCCAAAACAATTCTAATGGCAATTTTTATCAGTTTTGGAATATTTAAGAATTTTAGGAAGAAAGAAGTAGTCCGGGAAGGACACGAGGCCTCCACGAGGGTGGGGGGCGCGCCCACCCTTACTGGGCGCCCCCCCTGTCTCGAGGACACCTCGTGTGCCTCCCGGACTCCGCTTTCTTGCATGTTACGTATTTTGGTCGGTAAAAATTCATTATATAATCTCTCGAAGGTTTTGACCACCGTATCACGCAAATATCCTCTGTTTTCGTTTCAAGCTATTTCTGTTTCAGATCTAGAGCATCATGGCGTCTCCAAGCGCTCCCAAGGACAAGTTTTTCGAGAGGGTTATCAACCCCTATCTTGTGCAGGTGCTGCAACACCCTCAAACCATTGAGATGCGTGAGGGGGTGTTGCACATCCGTGATGTGGAGGGACCAAGGAGTATCGGAAGCGTGGAGACAAAGCTCGAAACCGTGGAGCAGCAAGTTTTCAAGCGCCAAGGGATGGTGGAGCGTGGACTCAACGCCAACCAGATGATGATCACGGAGTTCACCAACAAACACAAGCTAGATGCCAAAGTCATTGGGGAGACCATCTTCAAGCTTCAAGAGAAAATCGAGCACCTCCAAGCCCAGATCTATGACCTGCAAAACCAGAACTGTGAGTATGAATATAGATTCAAGAGGATGAGTTTGGCTGCAGATTTAAGGAACCCAGAGACTCGATCATCCTTCTATGATGGTGAGCCTATGCCTTGGAAGATGGACTACAAGCCTACATCATCAACAACTCCTACTTCACCACCTCCGAGGACATAATCACATGGGTATGGGCACTCCCCTTGGCAACTGCCAAGCTTGGGGGAGGTGCCCCGGTATCGTATCACCATCACACTCCTATCTTTCCCGTTTTATTTAGTTCGATCCCTTTAGTAATATTTTGATCTAGTAGATTGAAGTTTGCATATCAAGTAGTTTTGAGTTTTGCTTTGTGATCTCTTTATGTAATCGAGTCCGTGAGCTATCTATAATAAAGATTAGTGTTGAGTCAAGGGCTTTGCTATGTTTCTATGATCTTGAGAAAGTAGAAAGAATAAAAGAGTTCATATTGATCTTATGGTTAGTGATGACTTCACACATAGAAAGTATGAGGCATAAAAGTCGTTGAGAGTTGATAAACGTAGTTTTGGTCATCGTTGCAATTAATAGAAAGTAATAAGGAAAGAGTGGTTCACATACAAATATATTATCTTGGACATCTTTTATGATTGGGAGCACTCATTAGGTATGACATGCTAAAAGAGTTGACGTTGGACAAGGAAGACAACATAATGGTTTATGTTTTGTCACATCTCAGTTAAAGTATATTGTCATTGACCTTCCAAACATGTTGAGCTTGCCTTTCCTCCTCATGCTAGCCAAATTTCTTGCACCAAGTAGAGATACTACTTGTGCTTCCAAATATCCTTAAACCCAGTTTTACCATGAGAGTCCACCATACCTACCTATGGATTGAGTAAGATCCTTCAAGTAAGTTGTCATGTTGCAGGCAATAAAAATTGCTATCTAAATATGTATGACTTATTAGTGCAGAGAAAATAAGCTTTATACGATCTTGTTGTGGAAGCAATAAAAGCGACGGACTGCATAATAAAGGTCCACATACAAGGGGCAATATAAAGTGACGTTCTTTTGCATTAAGATTTTGTGCATCCAACCCTAAACGCACATGACAACCTCTTCTTCCCTTTGCTAAGGGCCTATCTTTTACTTTATTTTTTTACTTTATGCTTGAGTCAAGGTGATCTTCACCTTTCCCTTTTTCATTTTATCCTTCGGCAAGCTCTTCGTGCTTGAAAGATCATGATACATATATCCAATGGGATGTAAGTTAGCATGGGCTATTATTGTTGACATCACCTAAAGGTGAATACATTGGGAGGCAACACAATAAGCCCCTGTCTTTCTCAGTGTACGGTTGAAACTCCATAACCACAAGTATTGCGTGAGTGTTAGCAATTGTAGAAGACTACATGATAGTTGAGTATGTGGACTCGTTGAAAAGCTCTATTCTTGACTCTTTCTGATGTTATGATAAATTGCAATTGCTTCAATGACTGAGATTATAGTTTGTTAGTTCCCAATGAAGTTTCTGAACCATACTTGACATTGTGAATGATTGTCACTTGAGTATAAGAAGTCATATGATAAAATCTATATGTGTTGCTGTTATAAGAATGATCATGATGCCCTCATGTCCGTATTTTATTTTTATCGATACCTCTATCTCTAAACATGTGGACATATTTTTTGATTTCAGCTTCCGGTTGAGGACAAGCGAGGTCTAAGCTTGGGGGAGTTGATACGTCCATTTTGCATCATGCTTTTATATCAATATTTATTGCATTATGGGCTGTTATTACACATTATATCTCAATACTTATGGCTATTCTCTCCTATTTTACAAGGTTTACCATGAAGAGGGGGGATGCCGGCAGCTGGAATTCTGGCTGGAAAAGGAGCAAACATTGGAAACCTATTCTGCACTGCTCCAAAAATCCCGAAACTCCATGAAACTTATTTTTGGAATTAATAAGAATTATTGAGTGGAAGAAACACCTCTGGGGGCCCACACCCTGGCCAGGAGCGTGGGTTGCGCGCCCACCCCTACTGGGCGTGCCCCCTGTCTCCTGGGCCCCCTGGTGGCCCCCGGTGTCCATCTTCTGCTATATGAAGGCTTTTACCCTGGGAAAAAATCGTGGGCAAGCTTACGGGACGAAACTCCGCCGCCACAAGACGGAACCTTGGCGGAACCAATCTAGAGCTCTAGCAGAGCTGTTCTGCCGGGGACACTTCCTCCGAGAGGGGGAAATCATCACCATCGTCATCACCAACGATCCTCTCATCGGGAGGGGGTCAATCTCCATCAACATCTTCACCAGCACCATCTCCTCTCAAAACCCTAGTTCATCTCTTGTATCCGATCTTGTATCCAAACCACAAATTGGTACTTGTGGGTTGCTAGTAGTGTTGATTACTCCTTGTAGTTGATGCTAATTGGTTTACTTGGTGGAAGATCATATGTTCAGATCCTTAATGCATATTATTACTCCTCTGATTATGAACATGAATATGCTTTGTGAGTAGTTACGTTTGTTCTTGAGGACATGGGTGAAGTCTTGCTATTAGTAGTCATGTGAATTTGGTATTCGTTCGATATTTTGATGAGATGTATGTTGTCTTTTCCTCTAGTGGTGTTATGTGAATGTCGACTACATGACACTTCACCATTATTTGGGCCTAGAGGAAGGCATTGGGAAGTAATAAGTAGATGATGGGTTGCTAGAGTGACAGAAGCTTAAACCCTAGTTTATGCATAGCTTCGTTAGGGGTTGATTTGGATCCATATGTTTAATGTTGTGGTTAGGTTTACCTTAATACTTCTTTTGTAGTTGCGGACGCTTGCAATAGGGGTTAATCATAAGTGGGATGCTTGTCCAAGTAAGGGCAGTACCCAAGCACCGGTCCACCCACATATCAAATTATCAAAGTACCAAACGTAAATCATATGAACGTGATGAAAACTACCTTGACGATAATTCCCATGTGTCCTTGGGAGCTCTTTTCTCATTATAAGAAATTGTCCAGGCTTATACTTTGTTACGAAAGGATTGGGCCACCTTGCTGCACTTTATTTACTTTCATTGCTTGTTACTCATTACAATTTATCTTATCACAAAACTATCTATTACCTACAATTTCAGTGCTTGCAGAGAAAACCTTACTGAAAACCGCTTATCATTTCCTTCTGCTCCTCATTGGGTTCGACACTCTTACTTATCGAAAGGACTACGATAGATCCCCTACACTTGTGGGTCATCATACCCCCGCTGACGGACTTGCTGTACGCGCCAAGAAGACGCCCCTACACGTTTCCCTCGCCAGCCTGGGCGTCGAGGCAACACGAGTCCAAAGCTCTTTGCGAGCCACCCCGGAGCTTCACCGACGTCTTCAACAATGACATCCACCGGGTACAACAAACATCTCAGGGGCACGATTACGCTAACCATGGACCGCGGGTAAACCAAGCCACGGTAACAGCCATGGACCTCGGGATGACGGCCCCGCTGCAGGTGGACGCGATGCGCTGGGAGCTGCATGGGGGGATCCTGGCGCCAGGGCCTCCCCCGCGCCACTTGGAGCAAGGCGCTGCCACGACGGCGGCGCGTGATACGTCCATTTCGCATCATGCTTTTATATCAATATTTATTGCATTATGGGCTGTTGTTACGCGTTATATCAGAATACTCATGCCTTTTCTCTCTTATTTTATAAGGTTTACATGAAGAGGGATAATGCCGGCAGCTGGAATTCTGGACTAGAAAAGGAGAAAATATTGTAGACCTATTCTGCACAACTCCAAAAGTCCTGAAACGTCACGGAGATCAGTTTTGGAATATATTAAAAATATTGGGCGAAGAAAGCACCAGAGGGGGGCCACCAGTCAACCACGAGGGTGGAGGGCGCGCCCTACCCCCTGGGCGCGCCCCTGCCTCGTGGGCCCCCTGGCAGGCCCCTGACTCCCATCTTCTGCTATATGGTGTATTTTTCCCTGGAAAAAAATCATAGAGAAGCTTTCGGGATGAAGCGCCGCCGTCTCGAGGCGGAACCTGGGCAGGACTAATCTAGGGCTCTAGTGGAGCTGTTCTACCGGGCAAACATCCCTCCGGGAGGGGAAATCACCGCCATCGTCATCACCCTCGATCCTCTCATCGAGACGGGGTCAGTATCCATCAACATCTTCACCAGCACCATCTCCTCACAAACCCTAGTTAATCTCATGTATCTGATCATTGTCTCAAAACCTCAGATTGGTACATGTGGGTTGCTAGTAGTGTTGATTACTCCTTGTAGTTGATGCTAGTTGGTTTATTCGATGGAAGATCATATGTTCAGATCCTTAATGCTTATTAATACCCCTCGATTATGAACATTAATATGATTTGTGAGTAGTTACATTTGTTCTTGAGGACATGGCAGAAGTCTTGTTATAAGTAATCATGTGAATTCAGTATTCGTTCGATATTTTGATGAGATGTATGTTGTCTCTCCTCTAGTGGTGTTATGTGAACGTCAACTTCATGACACTTCACTGTGATTTGGGCCTAGGGGAAGACATTGGGAAGTAATAAGTAGATGGTGGGTTGCTAGAGTGACAGAAGCTTAAACCCTAGTTTATGTGTTGCTTCATAAGGGGCTGATTTGGATCCATATGTTTCATGCTATGGTTAGGTTTACCTTAATTCTTCTTTAGTAGTTGCGGATTCTTGTGAGAGTGGTTAATCATAAGTGGGAGGCTTGTCCAAGTAAGGACAACACCCAAGCACCGGTCCACCCACATATCAAATTATCAAAGTAATGAATGTGAATCATATGAGCATGATGAAAACTAGCTCGACAATAATTCCCATGTGTCCTCGGGAGCACTTTGATTTATATAAGAGTTCGCCTAGGCTTGTCCTTTGCTAGAAAAAGGATTGGGCCACCTTGCTGCATCTTAGATACTCTTGTTACTTGTTTCCCGTTACGAATTATCTTATCACAAAACTAACTGTTACCAATAATTTCTGTGCTTGCAGAGAATACCTTACTAAAAACCGCTTGTCATTTCCTTATGCTCCTCGTTGGGTTTGACACTCTTACTTATAGAAAGGACTATGATCGACCCCCTATACTTGTGGATCATCAAGACTCTTTTCTGGCTCCGTTGCCAGGGAGTGAAGCGCCTTTGGTAAGTGGAATTTGGTAAGGAAACATTTATATAGTGTGCTGAAAGTTACTTCATGCTACGTCTCGAGCTTGCGTTGGTTTTCCCCGAAGAGGAGGGGGTGATGCAGCACAGTAGCGTAAGTATTTCCCTTAGTTTTTGAGAACCAAGGTATCAATCCAGTAGGAGGTCATGCGCAAGTCCCTTGTACCTGCACAAAATGATAGCAACTCGCAACCAACGCTTAGGGGTTGTCAATCCCTTCACGGTCACTTACGAGAGTGAGATATGATAGAGATAATATTTTTGGTATTTTTGGTATAAAGATGCAAAGTAAAAAGGTAAAAGCAAAACAAGTAAATAAAGTGATGGAGATTGATATGATGAGAATAGACCCGGGGGCCATAGGTTTCACTAGTGGCTTCTCTCAAGAGCATAAGTATTCTACGGTGGGTGAACAAATTACTGTTGAGCAATTGATAGAATTGAGCATAGTTATGAGGTTATCTAGGTATGATCATGTATATAGGCATCACGTCCGTGACAAGTAGATCGAAACGATTCTGCATCTACTACTATTACTCCACTCGTCGACCGCTATCCAGCATGCATCTAGAGTATTAAGTTAAAAACAGAGTAACGCCTTAAGCAAGATGACATGATGTAGAGGAATAAATTCATGCAATATGATAAATACCCCATCTTGTTATCCTTGATGGCAACAATACAATACGTGCCTTGCAACTCTTTCTGTCACTGAGTAAGGACACTGCAAGATTCAACCCAAAGCCATGCACTTCTCCCATTGCAATAACTACCAATCTAGTCGGCCAAACCAAACGGATAATTCGAAGAGACTTGCAAAGATAACTCAATCATACATAAAAGAATTCAAAGAAGATTCAAATATTATTCATAGATAAGCTGGATCATAAACCCACAATTGATCGGTCTCAACAAACACACCGCAAAAAGAAGATTACATCGAATAGATCTCCACGAGAGAGGGGGAGAACATTGTATTGAGATCCAAAAAGAGAGAAGAAGCCATCTAGCTACTAACTATGGACCCGAAGGTCTGAAGTAAACTACTCACACTTCATCGGAGGGGCTATGGTGTTGATGTAGAAGCCCTCCATGGTGGATGCCCTCTCCGGCGGAGCTCCAGAATAGGCCCCAAGATGGGATCTTGTGGATACAGGAAGTTGCGGCGGTGGAATTAGGTTTTTGGCTCCCTTTCGGGTCTATTGGGGCTACGTAGGTATATATAGGAGGAAGGAGTACGTCGGTGGAGCTCCGAGGGGCCCACGAGGTAGGGGGCGCGCCTAGGGGGGCGTGCCCTCCACCCTCGTGACCTCCCCGGAAGCTTCTTGGAGTAGGGTCCAAGTCTCCTGGATCACGTTCGGTGAGAAGATCACGTTCCTGAAGGTTTCATTCCGTTTGGACTTCGTTTGATATTCCGTTTCTTCGAAACACTGATATAGGCAAAAAAAACAGCAATTCTGGGTTGGGCCTCCGGTTAATAGGTTAGTCCCAAAAATAATATAAAAGTAGAAAATAAAGCCCAATATAGTCCAAAACAGTAGATAAAGTAGCATGGAGCAATCAAAAATTATAGATACGTTGGAGACGTATCAGGCATCCCCAAGCTTAATTCCTACTCGTCCTCAAGTAGGTAAATGATAAAAAGAAGAATTTTTGATGCGGAGTGATACTTTGGCATAATTTCAATGTAAATCTTCTTAATCATGGCATGGATATTCAGATCCGAAAGATTCAAGATAAATGTTCATATTGACATAAAAATAATAATACTTCAAGCATACTAATCAAGCAATTATGTCATCTCAAAATAACATGGCCAAAGAAAGTTCATCCCTACAAAATCATATGGTTAGGCTATGCTTCATTTCCATCACACAAAGATGTTCCCAACTTCTATACCCCCGATGACAAGCCAAGCAATTGTTTCATGCTCAAATAATCTCAAACTTTTTCAACCTTCACGCAATACATGAGCGCGAGTCATGGATATAGCACTATGGGTGGAATAGAATATGATGATGGGGATTGTGTGAGAAGACAAAAAAGGAGAAAGTCTCATATTGACGAGGATAATCAACGGGCTATGGAGATGCCCATCAATTGATGTCAACATGAGGAGTAGGGATTTCCATGCAACGGATGCACTAGAGCTATGAATGCTCAACAAAAGAAAACTAAGTGGGTGTGCATCCAACTTGCTTGCTCACGAAGACCTAGGGCACTTTGAGGAAGCCCATCATTGGAATATACAAGCCAAGTTCTATAATGAAAAATTCCCCACTAGTATAAACAAGACAATTTATGAGACTCACTATATGAAAAACATGGTGCTACTTTGAAGCACAAATATATGAGACTCACTACATGAAGAACAAGGTGCTACTTTGAAGCACAAGTGTGGTAAAAGGATAGTAACATTGCCCCTTCTCTCTTTTTCTCTCATTTTTTTATTATATTTTTTTGGTGGGCTTCTTTGGCCTCTTTTTTTCTCTTTTTTTATTTTTTTTATTTGGGCTTCTTAGGCCTCTTTTTGTTTGTAAAGTTCGGAGTCTCATCCCGACTTGTGGGGGAATCATAGTCTCCATCATCCTTTTCCTCACTAGGGCAATGCTCTAATAATGATGATCATCACACTTTTATTTTTCTTACAACTCGATATTTAGAACAAAGATATGACTCTATATGAATGCCTACGGCGGTGTACCAGGATGGTGCAATGAATCAAGAGTGACATGTATGAAAAATAATGCATGGTGGCTTTGCCACAAATACGATGTCAACTACATGATCATGCAATGGCAATATGACAAAAGTAAAGTATGTCATGATAATGATGATGGAACTTGCATGGCAATATATCTCGGAATGGCTATGGAAATGCCATAATAGGTAGGTATGGTGGCTGTTTTGAGGAAGATATAAGGAGGTTTATGTGTGAAAGAGCGTATCATATCACGGGGTTTGGATGCACCGGTGAAGTTTGCTCCAACTCTCAATGTGAGAAAGGGCAATGCACGGTACCGAAGAGGCTAGCAAATGCGGAAAGGTAAAAGTGTGTATGATCCATGGACTCAACATTAGTCAAAAGAACTCATATACTTATTGCAAAAATCTATAAGCCATCAAAAATCAAGTACTACGCACAATGCTCCTAGGGGGATAGATTGGTAGGAAAAGACCATCGCTCGTCCCCGACCGCCACTCATAAGGATGCACAAGCCAGGTACACTTCATGCTTCAAATTTGTTACACAACTTTACCCATACGTGCATGCTACGGGACTCACAAACTTCAACACAAGTATTTCTCAAATTCACAACTACTCAACTAGCACGACTTTGATATTATTACCTCCATATCTTAAAACAATTATTAAGCATTAGATTTATCTTAGTATTCAATTCACTCAAAAGAAAGTTTCACATATCTCGAACACTAAGTATATTAACATTAAGCAAATTACCATGCTATTAATGACTCTCAAAATAATCTAAGTGAAGCATGAGAGGTCAAGTTTCTTTAAAACAAATCCACCACCGTGCTCTAAAAGATCTAAGTGAAGCACTAGAGCAAAAAATTATCACGCTCAAAAGATATAAGTGAAGCACTATGAGCAAAACTATCAAGCTCAAAAGATATAAGTGAAGCACATAGAGTATTCTAACAAATTCCAAAACATGTATGGCTCTCTCAAAAGGTGTGTACAGCAAGGATGATTGTGGTAGACTAACAAGCAAAGACACAAATAATACAAGACGCTCCAAGCAAAACACATATCATGTGGTGAATAAAAATATAGCTCCAAGTAAATTACCGATGGAAGTGGACGAAAGAGGGGATGCCTTCCGGGGCATCCCCAAGCTTTGACTTTTTGGTGTCCTTGGATTATCTTGGGGGTTCCATGGGCACCCCCAAGCTTAGGCTCTTGCCACTCCTTGTTCCATAATCCATCAAAAGAATTCACCCAAAACTTGAAAACTTCACAACACAAAACTCAATAGAAATCTCGTGAGCTCTGTTAGAGAAAGAAAACAAAAGACTACTTCAAGGTACTATAATGAACTCATTATTTATTCATATTGGTGTTAAACCTACTGTATTCCAACTTCTTTATGGATCATAAACTATTTTACTAGCCATAGATTCATCAAAATAAGCAAACAACACACACAAAACAGAATCTGTCAAAAACAGAACAGTCTGTAGTAATCTGTAACTAACGCAAACTTCTGTAACTCTAAAAATTCTACCAAAGTAGGAAGTCCTGGAAAAAAAATTATTGATCAGCAGCAAAAAGAATCAACGAAAAAGCACTCTCCAGTAAAAAATGGAAGCTAATCTCGTGAGCGCTAAAGTTTCTGTTTTTCAGCAGAATCAAATCAACTATCATCGTAGGTTATCCTATAGGTCCTACTTGGCACAAACACTAATTGAAACATAAAACCACATCCAAACATAAGCTAGATGGATTATTTATTGCTAACCAGCAAGGATAAATATTGGGTTGCCTCCCAACAAGCGCTTTTCTTTAAAGCCTTTTTAGCTAGGCATTGAGATTTCAATGATGCTCACAAGAAAGACAAGAATTGAGGCACAAAGAGAGCATCATAAAACATGTGACAAACACACTTAAGTCTAACATACTTCATATGCATAGGCATATAAGCAAAAAAAATTGCAAGGCAAACAAAAACTAGCATATGCAAGGAATGAGAAAGAGACGATAGCAATCTCAACATGACGAGAGGTAATTTAGTAACATGAAAATTTCTACAACCATATTTTCCTCTCTCATAATAATTACATGTAGGATCATAAGCAAATTCAACAAAATAGCTATCACATAACATATTTTCAACACGATCCACATGCATGCAAAGTTGACACTCTTCCAAGATAGTGGGATTAACATTAACTAAAGTCATGACCTCTCCAAACCCACTTTTATCAAAAATACCATAAGATTGAACATTCTCCAGATATGTGGGATCTAAAGTTGACACTCTTCCAAACCTACTTTCAATAATATTGCAAACACTATTATCAATCTCATATTCATCATGGGGGTTAAATAAATTTTCGAGATCAAAAGAAGAATCACCCCAATCATGATCATTGCAACAAGTAGTAGTCATAGCAAAACTAGCATCCCCAAGCTTAGGGTTTTCCATATTATTAGCATAATTGACATCAAGAGGATTTATAGTAAAATCATTCCAATCATGCTTTTCATCGAAGGAACTACCAAGTATGGGTGCAATAGCAACGACCTCATGTTTAACATAAGGAACTATAGCAAATTCATCTTCATAAATATTGGCATCATGGCCACAAGAATAGCAAGCATCATGTTCATCAAGGGATATTTCAATCAAATCATCGGAATCATCATTATCTATAGATTCATGCATATCATTATTTTCTTCCAAAGCAACGGTCATTCTTTCAATAAACTCTTGGACATAGACATTATGAGCAAGGTTTTCATTGCAATATTTAAGTATGACGGAATTTTCAGATTTGTTGAGAGTAAAATCATACTTTTCAATCAAAAAAGCAACTTCATGAGCACCCTTAAAAACAAAAAATTCTTCAATTTGTTCGATATCATAGTAACTATAAACACCCTTTGCATAAGAAGATAAGATTTCATTATTATTGAACTCACATAGGTAGGGAAGGTGTTTTTTAGGGTTCTTAGAGCAACAAGTAATATCACACATTTCACAAAGATTCAAAGCATAGCATAGCAACCTATTTAGATGATACCGTAAGAGTCTCCCCTTTTCAGACAAACGATAACGCACAAAATAAAAATGCTCATCTAAAGATTTCCCATCAACTAGGCTAGTTGGGGTTTCAGCACGAGCACATAAGGATCAAAGATGATCCAAGTAGAGCACTTTAAGTGGATCCATATCAATAGACTTTCAGCAAGCGAAGATGCAAGCATATAGAAGGCACAAGGAAACACAAACAAAGATACATACAGGAAGAAGGCAAACGGGAAAGAGAGGAGGAGATTGGGAAAGAGAGGCAAATAAAACGACAAGGGTGAAGTGGGGGAGAGGAAAACGAGAGGCAAATGGCAAATAATTAATGCGAGAGATAGGTATTGTGATGGGTACTTGGTATGTTGACTTTTGCGTAGGCCTCCCCGGCAACGGCGCCAGAAATCCTTCATGCTACGTCTCGATCTTGCGTTGGTTTTCCCCGAAGAGGAGGGGGTGATGCAACACAGTAGCGTAAGTATTTCCCTCAGTTTTTGAGAACCAAGGTATCAATCCAGTAGGAGGTCACGCGCAAGTCCCTCGTACCTGCACAAAACGATAGCAACTCGCAGCCAATGCTTAGGGGTTGTCAATCCCTTCACGGTCAATTACGAGAGTGAGATCTGATAGAGATAATATTTTTGGTATTTTTGGTATAAAGATGCAAAGTAAAACAGGTAAAAGCAAAACAAGTAAATAAAGTGATGGAGATTGATATGATGAGAATAGACCCGGGGGCCATAGGTTTCACTAGTGGCTTCTCTCAAGAGCATAAGTATTCTACGGTGGGTGAACAAATTACTGTTGAGCAATTGATAGAATTGAGCATAGTTATGAGGTTATCTAGGTATGATCATGTATATAGGCATCACGTCCGTGACAAGTAGATCAAAACGATTCTGCATCTACTACTATTACTCCACTCATCGACCGCTATCTAGCATGCATCTAGAGTATTAAGTTAAAAACAGAGTAACGCCTTAAGCAAGATGACATGATGTAGAGGAATAAATTCATGCAATATGATAAATACCCCATCTTGTTATCCTCGATGGCAACAATACAATACGTGTCTTGCAACTCTTTCTGTCACTGAGTAAGGACACCGCAAGATTGAACCCAAAGCCATGCACTTCTCCCATTGCAAGAACTACCAATCTAGTCGGCCAAACCAAACGGATAATTCGAAGAGACTTGCAAAGATAACTCAATCATACATAAAAGAACTCATTGAAGATTCAAATATTATTCATAGATAAGCTGGATCATAAACCCACAATTCATCGGTCTCAAAAAACACACCGCAAAAAGAAGATTACATCGAATAGATCTCCACGAGAGAGGGGGAGAACATTGTATTGAGATCCAAAAAGAGAGAAGAAGCCATCTAGCTACTAACTATGGACCCGAAGGTCTGAAGTAAACTACTCACACTTCATCGGAGGGGCTATGGTGTTGATGTAGAAGCCCTCCGTGGTGGATGCCCTCTCTGGCGGAGCTCCGGAACAGGCCCCAAGATGGGATCTCGTGGATACGGGAAGTTGCGGTGGTAGAATTAGGTTTTTGGCTCCCTTTCTGGTCTATTGGGGGTACGTAGGTATATATAGGAGGAAGGAGTACGTCGGTGGAGCTCTAAGGGGCCCACGAGGTAGGGGGCGCGCCCAGGGGGGCGCCCTCCACCCTCGTGACCTCCCCGGAAGCTTCTTGGAGTAGGGTCCAAGTCTCCTGGATCACGTTCGGTGAGAAGATCACGTTCCCGAAGGTTTCATTCCGTTTGGACTCCGTTTGATATTCCGTTTCTTTGAAACACTGAAATAGGCAAAAAACAGCAATTCTGGGTTGGGCCTCCGGTTAATAGGTTCCCAAAAATAATATAAAAGTGGAAAATAAAGCCCACTATAGTCCAAAACAATAGATAAAGTGTCATGCAGCAATCAAAAATTATAGATACGTTGGAGACGTATCACTTCACTTGTTACAACAGAAAATAATCCTTTGAGGGTCTTGTCCGGGGTATCTTCACCCCAACCAGAAGAGCAAAGAGTTGCCTCTGAACCTACCAAACCTACTGAAAATGTTTACTTTGAAATTCCTTCGGGTATGATAGAGAAACTGCTAGCTAATCCCTATACAGGAGATGGAACAATACATCCCGATATGCACCTAATCTATGTGGATGAAGTTTGTGGATTATTTGAGATTGCAGGTATGCCCGAGGATGTTGTCAAGAAGAAGGTATTCCCTTTATCTTTGAAAGGAAAGGCATTGACATGGTATAGGCTATGTGATGATATTGGATCATGGAACTACAACCGATTGAAATTGGAATTTCATCAGAAGTTTTATCCTATGCATTTGGTACATCGTGATCGTAATTATATATATAATTTTTGGCCTCGTGAAGGAGAAAGTACCGCTCAAGCTTGGGGGAGGCTTAACTCAATGTTATATTCATGCCCAATCATGAGCTCTCAAGAGAAATTATTATCCAAAATATTTATGCTCGGCTTTCTCATAATGATCGCTCCATGCTCGATACTTCTTGTACTGGTTCTTTTATGATGAAGACTATTGAATTCAAATGAGATTTATTGGAAATAATTAAACGCAACTCTGAAGATTGGGGACTCGACGAAGGTAAGGAGTCAGGTATAGCCCCTAAGTTTGATTGTGTTAAATCTTTTATGGATACTAATGCTTTCTGTGATTTTAGCACTAAATGTGGACTTGACTCTGAGATAGTAGCTTCTTTTTGTGAATCATTTGCTACTCATGTTGATCTCCCTAAGGAGAAGTGGTTTAAATATCATCCTCCCATTGAAGTGAAAGTAGTAGAACCTATTAAATTTGAAGAAAAAACTATTACTTATAATGTTGATCCTATTGTTCCTACCGCTTATATTGAGAAACCACCTTTTCTTGTTAGAATAAAGGATCATGCTAAAACTTCAACTGTGGTTCATAAGAGTAATACTAGAACACCTACACCTCCTGAGAAAATTAAAGTTGAACCTGGTATTGCTATGGTCAAAGATCTCTTGGTCGATAATATTGTTGGGCATGTTATTTATTTCTATGATGAAGCTGCCAGAATTGCTAAACCCGATACTAAAGGTAAACATAGACATGTTGTTGGCATGCCTGTTGTTTCTGTTAAAATAGGAGATCATTTTTATCATGGCTTATGTGATATGGGTTCTAGTGTGAGTGCAATACCTCATTCCTTATACAAAGAAATTATGCATGATATTGCACCTGCTGAGATAGAAGATATTGATGTTACTTTTAAGCTTGCCAATAGAGATACTATTTCACCAATTGAGATTGTTAGAGATGTTGAAGTCTTGTGTGGAAAATTAAATATCCTACTGATTTTCTTGTTCTTGGTTCCCCACTAGATGACTTTTGTCCCATTATATTTGGTAGACCCTTCTTGAATACTGTTAATGCTAAGGTAGACTGCAAAAAGTATATTGTTACTGTTGGTTTAGGGGATATGTCTCATGATTTTAATTTTGCTAAATTTCCTAGACAACCCCATGATAAAGAATTTCCTAGTAAAGATGAAACTATTGGTCTTGCTTCTATTGCCATGCCTCCTAATGATCCTTTAGAACAATATATGCTAGACCATGAAAATGATATGTTTATGAATGAAAGAAGGGAAATAGATGAAGTATTCTTTAATCAAGGACCTATTTTGAAACACAATTTACCTGTTGAGATACTCGGAGATCCTCCTCCACCCAAGGGAGATCCCGTGTTTGAGCTTAAACAATTACCTGATACTCTTAAATATGCTTATCTCGATGAAAAGAAGATATATCATGTTATTATTAGTGCTAACCTTTCAGAGCATGAAGAAGAAAAATTATTGAAAACTCTGAAGAAGCACCGTGCTACCATTGGATATACTCTTGATGATCTTAAGGGCATTAGTCCCACTCTATGCCAACACATAATAAAATTGTCTTTCTAAACCAGTTGTTGATGATCAACGACGGTTAAATCCTAAGATGAAAGAAGTGGAAAGAAATGAAATACTAAAGCTTCTGGAGGCATGTATAATTTATCCTATTGCTGATAGTCAGTGGGTAAGTCCTGTTCATTGTGTCCCTAAGAAGGGAGGTATTACTGTTGTTCCTAACGATAAGAATGAATTGATCCCACAAAGAATTGTTACATGTCATAGAATGGTAACTGGTTTCCACAAATTAAATAAAGCTACTAGAAAAGATCATTACCCTCTACCTTTTATTGATCAAATGCTAGAAAGACTATCCAAACATACACATTTTTGCTTCCTAGATGGGTATTCTGGTTTCTCTCAAATACCTGTGTCAAAAGAGGATCAAGAAAAGACCCCTTTTACTTGCCCTTTCGGTACTTTTGCTTATAGACGTATGTATTTTGGTTTATGTAATGCACCTGCTACCTTTCAAAGATGTATGACTGCTATATTCTCTGACTTTTGTGAAAAGATTGTTGAGGTTTTCATGGATGATTTCTCCGTTTACGGAACTTCTTTTGTTGAATTCTTAATCAGCATTGATCGAGTTCTGCAGAGATGTGAAGAAACTAATCTTGTCCTGAATTGGGAGAAGTGCCACTTTATGGTTAATGAAGGTATTGTCTTGGGGCATAAAATTTCTGAAAGAGGTATCGAAGTTGATAAGCTAAAGTATATGCTATTGAAAAGATGTCGTGTCCTAAAGATATCAAAGGTATAAGAAGTTTCCTTGGTCATGCTGGTTTCTATAGGGGGTTTATTAAAGCCTTCTCTGAAATTTCTAGGCCTCTCACTAATCTCTTGCAAAAAGATGTTCCATTTGTTTTTGATGATGGTTGTGTCGAAGCATTTGAAATACTTAAGAAAGTCTTGATTTCCGCACCTATTGTTCAGCTACCTGATTGGAATTTACCCTTTGAAATTATATGTGATGCTAATGATTATGTTGTTGGTGTTGTTCTAGGACAAAGAGTTAATAAGAAATTAAATGTTATCCAGTATGCTAGTAAAACTCTAGACGGTGCCCAGAGAAATTATGCTACCACTGAAAAGAATTTTTAGCAGTTGTATTTGCTTGTGATAAGTTTAGACCATATATTGTTGATTCCAAAGTAACTGTTCACACTGATCATGCTGCTATTAAATATCTTATGGAAAAGAAAGATGCTAAACCTGGTCTTATTAGGTGGGTTCTCTTGCTACAAGAATTTGATTTGCATATTATTGATAGAAAGGGGGTTGAGAACCCTGTTGCAGACAACTTGTCGAGGTTAGAGAATGTTCTTGATAACCGACTACCTATTGATGATAGCTTTCTGGATGAACAATTAGCTGTCATAAATGCTTCTCGTACTTCTCCATGGTATGCTAATTATGCTAATTATATTGTTGCTAAATTTATACCACCTAGTTTCTCATACCAACAAAAGAAAAAGTTCTCTATGATTTAAGACATTACTTTTGGGATGACCCACACCTTTATAAAGGAGTAGATGGTGTTATTAGACGTTGTGTACCTGAGCATGAACAAGAACATATACTATGCTAGTGTCACTCCGAGGCTTACGGAGGACACCACGTTGGAGATAGAACTGCACATAAGGTATTGCAATCCGGTTTTTATTGGCCTACTCTCTTCAAAGATGCTCGTAAGTTTGTCTTGTCTTGTGATGAATGTCAAAAAATTGCTAATATTAGTAGACGTCAAGAAATGCCTATGAATTATTCACTTGTTATTGAACCATTTGATGTTTGGGGCTTTGATTATATGGGACCTTTTCCTTCATCCAATGGGTATACACATATTTTAGTTGTTGTTGATTATGTTACTAAGTGGGTAGAAGCTATTCCAACTAGTAGTGTTGATCATAACCCTTCTATTAAGATGCTTAAAGAAGTTATTTTTCTGAGGTTTGGAGTCCCTAGATATTTAATGACTGAAGGTGGCTCACGTTTTATTCATGGTGCTTTTCGTAAAATGCTTGCTAAGTATGTTATTAATCATAGAATTGCATCTCCATATCATCCTCAGTCTAGTGGTCAAGTAGAATTGAGTGATAGAGAGATTAAATTGATTTTGCAAAAGACTATTAATAGATCTCGAAAGAATTGGTCCAAGAAACTTGATGATGCATTATGGGCCTATAGAACTGCTTATAAAAATCCTATGGGTATGTCTCGAGGCAGAACCTTGGCAGGACCAATCTAGGGCTCAGGTGGAGCTGTTCTGCTGGGGAAACATCCCTCTGGGAGGGGGAAATCACCGCCATCATCATCACCATCGATCCTCTCATCAAGAGGGGGTCAATCTCCATCAACATCTTCACCAGCACCATCTCCTCTCAAACCCTAGTTCATCTCTTGTATCCAATCTTTGTCTCAAAACCTCAGATTAGTACCTGTGGGTTGCTAGTAGTGTTGATTACTCCTTGTAGTTGATGCTAGTTGGTTTATTCGATGGAAGATCATATGTTTAGATCCTCAATGATTATTAATACCCCTCTGATTATGAACATGAATATGATTTGTGAGTGGTTACGTTTGTTCCTGAGGACATGGGAGAAGTCTTGTTATAAGTAATCATGTGAATTTGGTATTCCTTCGATATTTTGATGAGATGTATGTTGTCTCTCCTCTAGTGGTGTTATGTGAACGTTGACTACATGACACTTCACCATGATTTGGGCCTGGGGGAAGGCATTGGGAAGTAATAAGTAGATGATGGGTTGCTAGAGTGACGGGAGCTTAAATCCTAGTTTATGCGTTGCTTCGTAAGCGGCTGATTTGGATCCATATGTTTCATGCGATATGTCGTGGAATTAACACATCAGATGTCCTCATGAAAGGACTTAGTCGTGGAGCCATCACAACGGGTTAGCTTGAAGGGGTTAAACCGGACAAGGGACACGGGAGTTTATACTAGTTCGGCCCCTTCGATGAAGGTAAAAGCCTACGTCTAGTTGTGATGGGATTGATTGGGTTTCGATGACCAGGGAGCGAAATACGCTTGCCTGAGTCTCGAGTTGTTGTCTATTATCCCTGAACCACCGCCGGGTCGTCCCTTTATATACACAGGTTGACGCCCGGCCGGTCTACAGAGCCCCGAGGCCGACTCATACAAAGTGTCCGGCTCGGTCTCTCCTTTCCTAACTTATATTACAAGTTTACATAGTCATGGCGGTTTACCACTACAGGCCCTAATCCGCCTTTGGGTTGCGGGCTTCTAAGCTTCATTAGTAAAACACCGTCTTCTCGATCTTCATGGGCTTCAGCATAGTCGAGGGTGGACCGGGCCCTCCTGGTCGGTTTACACTCAGTAGCTTTATCCTCAACATTAGGCCCCAGATTGATTTGAATTTGTTCATGTCAATCTTCAATGTTTCAAAGATATCTTGTAGGCGTCCTCTTATATTTTCGTAAACCGCCATATTGTCTTCTCCTGTAAATTTTGTAAACCGCCTTGACGTCATCTTCTGAACACAGCAACGGTCCATCATGACATCATCTCTGTATAAAAAAGATTAAAAAGATTCCCTTCTTTTAATGGTTATCCCGAAAATCGAGGCGACAGGCACACCCATTCTGGCGCTTCAGGCTCCTTGATTCTCGCACCTGCCGTTTATTCTTTCCTCTATAAATAAGGCCCGAGGGCCCTTCTCTCTTTTCCCCTTTTGTCCCTTCTTTTTCCTTGCGACGCCCAAGCTCTGAAGCTCTGCCGCCGTCCGCGACCCTTGAGAACTGCATCGACAAAGGCCGCTGCATCAACCTGAAACGGATCAGAAACTCGTCGCACCCCTCTGCAGTAAATCTGCAGTGGTAAGTTTCCTCTTTCCTTCATCTTTAGATCTATATTTAGGGTTCGCGAGCTCATCTGTACAGTTCTTCATTCTTCCTCTTCGTCCTTCCTTCTGCCACGGTAGTTTTGATCCAATAGTAGTGTAGATCTCATGCGGTAGTTATTCCGCATCCGTTTTTAATGCTTAGTAGATCTTCCTTTTCTTTTGTAGAGTATACGACCTTCCCTGTTCTGCTTAACACCTTTAGAGATCACAGAAAAAATTGCTTTACATATGTGCGGTAGATCCAAATAAATTTGAGCATTGTGTGAAACCTGTTTCTGTCAACACTTAGTAGAAATCTTGAATCTTGGCCCTTCTGCCTATGGGCGGTTTAACCTTTGATAGCCAATCCGCCATATATCATTAGCCCTCTCTTAAACCGCCAACTGAACCTTGTATAATATTTTTCTGGTTTACCACTGAATTATACACTTTAAACCGTTTAAATTGTAAACCGGCATTTATTTTTCCTTTCAGTTCCCCCCTTCTGGGATGTCGAAACAATATTCTGCCTGCAATTGGGTTCCGTCCCGGATCACGGAAACTCAAATCAATGGTTACGTCACCACAGGCGCCTTAGCCTCAAAAAGGGTTCTCCATTTGCGAGTTCCAGAATCAGAATGCCCACCTGAGCCTCAAGATGGAGAGGTGATTGTATTTATGCAACACTTAGACTGGGGATTCAGTCCGCCCGGATCAAGAAATTTCCGGGATGTCCTCGCAAGCTTCCAACTCCATACACAAGATATTGGTCTGAATTTTGTGTCCAATATATGCAACTTTCAAGTATTCTGCGAAGTCTATCTTCAAGAAGAGCCAACCGTGGAGCTGTTCCGGGACTTTTTCATCTGAACCGCCGTACAGAATTCTTAGACGGTCCCAACACAGAACTTGGTGGCGTGTCAACTCAGAAAAGGAAAGAAGTTGACTTCCCTCATGCAAAACATCATAGCCATCCTAAAGATTGGAACCAGACCTGGTTTTACTGCTGGAACACTGCCCCTGATGGATAAAATCCCTTGCCGGGTTATCGCCCTCATCGGCTTAGCAACGGCCACCCATTGCCTTCATGTTTGACCGCCGCAGAACAGAAGAACTTTGCACCTCAACTCACCAAGCTCAGGGCTCTTATGGCCAACGATTTGACTGGCATTGATCTTGTCAGCTGCTGGGTTTCTTGGGGCATTTTTCCTTTAAGCCGCCACCCCGGATTGATGCATGAATATACTGGCAATGTCAACGACCCTCAACGATATCACGAAATAGTAATGACCGATCTTGAAATTACCGAATGTGTGAAGAAAATGCTTGATGAACCGATCTCTGCATGCAGTCAAACCGGGTTGCCTCCGTTTTGCGTATCCAATAAACCGCCAGCGGTAAAGTTCATCTGAATACTGACTTGCCTTCATATAAACTCTATACTAACATTTCCTTGTCTTAATTTAAGGCTAATAGCTCCTTTTGGAAACGGACTAAACCGGCCCGGGCTCCTCGTGCAAAGACCAAGACCACCAAGAAAGCTGGCAAGAAGAAAACCACCGAGTCTTCTGATCCGCCAGAAGATGAGGAATCAGATGCTGAGGTAGAACTTGACTCACTTGGTTCCTTTTTCGTACATCTTATTGACAATGACTATTCCCCGGATGATGTTGAGGCCAGCCATGCAAAACATGTTGAGGTAATCCTTCTTTTTTCTTCCGATTTAGATCTTGTACCGGTTCAAAGAATTCGTCGCACAGTCCGGAAAGTAAAACAATCTCACTCCCTTGCTCATTTGTATCCAAAATTTTCTTTGAAGACAAAGCAAGTTGAAGAACGTCGCACAACCCGGCATGGTGGTCAACAAATCACTTCGTATGGTTTAGCTGATACGCCAAACCGGAAACGCCGTCCAGAGGTGACTTGTTCTCCTAAAAAATGTTATCCTTTGAAAGGTTTCCTCCGATGCCCTCTCAATCCGTCTGACCCAAATTACCAGGCTTCTTCCAACTCGTTTGGCAATTCATCAACCACTCAGCTGCCTCCTCTCAAAATCGTCGTTGGGTAAGTATATTACTCCTCAGTTTGTTTCTTTTATTTGTCGGTTTACCATGTTCTAACCTTTGATGTTGTAGCGCCAAGGCTCGATTAAGTAAGAAAGCCAAGACCAGCGACCCTACTGATGATGTTGATTCGGAGAAAACTCCAGAGCATCATGGCGAAGATCCTGAAGTTGCCATAGACAGCTCCGCCGGGCAAAACCAAGATGTTGATGCTAACCCGCCAAACGTTGAACCGAATGTAGAGGTTGATACTTCACATCCTCCTGCCCCTCCAAGTCCAACTATTGATCAGCAGGCTTCAACTGCGGATCCACCAAGCCTTGCTAACAAACCGCCGAGCCCCGCTGCCAAAGCGCCAAGCCCCGTGAATGTCAATCCATCAAGCTCGGCCAAAGATGATGATGTTGTTGTTACTGGCACTGGGTATACCGCCCCTGGTAACCCGGTTGCTCTATCAAAGCATAGTGCCAAGGATGAATTCACTTCTATGAGCAAGGGGAAGGGGAAGACCGACTTGTTAGCGTATGTCGACCTCTCTGCTCAATACCTTCACTCCGGCTTCTTGAACCGGCTTTACACCAGCCGTGATTATGAAGCTGGTTTAGTAAACCTGATGAAGGAGCGCTATGAGGTAAACGGTTTGATCTTTGCTCTGTACCTTCATTGTATTGTAGCCCCCAAGGGCCGGTTTGTCTTTAGAAAGTCAAACCGGGACTTTGAATATTCCATACTGTGCTGTATGAACCTTCCTTGTGTATTTCTGATCAAACACACATTAGCCCCCAAGTGCCAGGATTAAAACTTGTATTAATCCTTGGGACTTCAACAATCAGCAGAAAAATGATCCGCATTAGCCCCCAAGTGCCAAGTGTATAACTGGTTATACGTTTGGGACTTTAGCAAAGATATTGACATGCTCTTCTTACTGTTGCAGAGTGAGATAAACCAACAAGTCTCGCAAATAGCTGACCTTCAAGAAAATCTGAAATCCCGACAAGCAGAAACCACCAAGGCCAAGGATGAATTGAAAACCGCCTTAACCACCATGGAGCAGCTCAAAGAGTGGTTCAAGTCCGAGTAGGCAAACTGGGATACCGAAAAGGCCGGATTGCTGAAGCGGGCGGAAGACGCTGAATCAGCTCTTAAACCGGTGACAGAAGAACTTACTGGATTAAAGCGCCAAGTTAATGCCATGACCTCTGCAATTTTTGGTAAGTATTGTTTGCCAAGGCTTTATGAATATTTCGCTTTGAAATTTCTCCGGTTTAACATGAACTTCTTAAACCGCTATAGGTAGTCGCATTGCTCATCTGGGTTCTGATATGCGAAAGAAACTCAAGGCCGTGTATACACTGATTGAACAGCTGTATAGCGGCGTCCAACGGGTTATCTGTGCTACTTCATATGACAATGCGGCTCCAACACTGATCAAGGACACGCTGGACCGGCTATCTATGACGCCAGCACAGATAGAAGAGTTGAAGCGATCCGCTGCCCGGGCTGGCACTTTATTAGCACTGACTCGAGCCAAGGCATGGATAGCTGATCTTGATCTGACTGATATAGCCAAGGGCTTCCCCAGTGCTCAAGAAAACGGCAAAGTATTTGACAACGACGCTCTTAGACGGGTAACAAGGGAGATGCGTCCTCTGGGGAGTCAGTTGGCAGAAGAGGCTAACCTGACGGTTCACCGATCCTTCTATGACGCAAACAACAGACGGGTTGAAGCTGTTATTCCTGAAGTGCAGAACCTTGTTCCCCCAATCCGTAAGCACACTTACGCCCCTGAGGTTGATCCGGCTGAGCTTATAAGTGAAGAGGCTGTCTTTCAGGCCTTAACCCGGATTGACTGGACCATTAATGACTTCCAGCCATTGGATGGGGAGGAGGAGGCTGAACTGACGCCAGACAACCCATCTACTTCACATCAACCCGGCGATGAAGCTTAATCCGTCAATCCAGTTGATATGTTAGAAATTGTTCGTTGTGAAATAATTCCATATTTTGGGCCTTTGAGTGCCTTGTAATAGGGTAGCAAAAACTATTTTGATCTGTTGCCATCGTACAGTAGGAGATACTTTATGTGATCCGCCATGTCAATGTCAATTTTGGTTTAGGTATCATAATATGCAATTCCTGTGTCTGCATAAAAAGAAAGAGGGTCCTGGCGGTTTATCGCCGGACGGGTCATAACGCCCAAGAAAAAGCCTGATTGATAATCAAACCATAAAAATATGAAATTATTCATACCTGTGATGTAATATCACTTTGTAGTTGGCTGGTCAACTTTGATTGTAATAAGGGTGAAAACCCAAATCTGCAATTCATGTATAACTCCATCATGTGCTGATATAGTGAGTCATACCGGGTGACGATGCACACTAGATGATCAAAGCTGGTGACAGGTAGTCAAAGCCAGGCCGGGTTAACAAACTCCGGGTTAAGAATAATGGTTGTCAACGGGTAGTTGCAAACCAAGCCGGTTTAAAGAATACCGGGCTAATAAGATGATTGACCCGGCCAAGAAAATCGGTTTACATAAAATTCAGCAAAATGCAAATAAAACCGTGTAGTCGAGGCTTTTTGAGGGCTGCCAGGCCCAAATTCGAGGCTTTTTGTGGGCTGCGAGGCAGCTGAGTTGAACCATTTAACAAAGCCTTTTAAGATGGACCTCCAACTAACCAATCACCGTTTTAACTTTGACAAGTGCAGGGTCTCAATGAGAGTAACTGTCAAACATTCGGAGGGCCGTGCCAGGATGACCTGGATAGGAGTGTCTTACTTGATGAAGGCAGGTCAACCCGGGGTTTTAGGTAAATATACCAGGCTTCCAAGCCGTGGGTCGATACCCAGCTACAAGGGTCCATTCAAACTCCTTGGTATTTGACACAAAGAGCCCCCAAGTAACGTGATGAGTTGTGCTCATTGGGGGCCTATGTTTGAGTTGTGCATAGCATCCAAACTCTCTTTGGCCCCTTGGGTGTGAAGCTCCCAAGCTATGTTGTGGCGTGATAGCCGGTTTAACAGGTAGTACTCCGCTTTGTCAGCTGAATCCCCCATGTAACTCAAAGGATATTTGAGAAAAAACAGCAGAGACCCTGCTTAAAGCAAGGATGCTGGTTTATTTATTGATCATAATATATACATTGTCGAAATATGTACATAAGAAGAGCCTATGGCTCAAGTGTAGTAAGGCCGGAGGAGAGCTATGTTCCACGGCCGCCGGGTCTCCTCCTCAGAGTTGCGTGAGTCATCTCAAACGTCAATGAGGTAGTATGATTCGTTGTGAAGATTCTTGCTGACCACAAAGGGCCCTTCCCAAGGGACTTTCAAGTTATTGATCATAATAACTTGTGCATGTCGGTCTGATCCTGGATGAGCCGGAGCACCAAGTCACCTTCTTGAAAGGTTCTTGTCCTAACCTGGCGGCTGTGATAATGCCGTAAGTCTTGTTGATGAACCGCTGATCGAGCTAGAGCCATATCCCGTTTCTCATCTAACAGGTCCAGTGCCTCTTGGGGAGCTTGCTCATTGTCTGCTTCAACATAATTAGCAACCCGGGGCGAGTCATGACGTATATCACTTGGGAGAACTGCCTCTGCCCCGTATACCATAAAGAAAGGCGTGTAACCTGTTGAGCGATTGGGGGTGGTGTTGATACTCCATAACACAGAAGGTAATTCTTCCACCCAACAACTCGGCGTCTGCTTCAAGGGAATCATGAGCCGGGGTTTAAGACCCTTCAAAATTTCTTGATTAGCCCGCTCTGCTTGACCGTTGGATTGAGGGTGCGCCACAGATGCTAGGTCAAGCTGGATGTGCTCTCTCTGACAGAAATCCTCCATCTCACCTTTGGATAGGTTGGTACCATTATCCGTGATAATACTGTGTGGAAAGCCAAAGCGAAAAATAATCTTTTTGAGAAATTGAACCGCCGTAGCTGCATCACACTTGCTAACAGGCTCCGCTTCAACCCACTTGGTGAATTTATCAACTGCCACCAACAGGTGGGTCTTCTTATCCTGGGAACGTTTAAAGGTCCCTACCATATCAAGCCCCCAAGTAGAAAAAGGCCAAGTGATAGGAATCATCCGTAGTTCCTGAGCCGGAACATGAGCTCTGCGTGAAAATTTCTGACAAGCATCACATCGCTTTACCAGATCCTCCGCATCAGCATGAGGTGTCAACCAGTAAAACCCATGACGAAAAGCTTTTGCAACCAGGGACTTTGAACTGGCATGATGACCACAATCCCCTTCATGAATTTCCCGTAGGATCTCTTGGCCTTCTTCCGAAGAAACACAACGCTGAAATACGCCTGAAACGCTACAGCGGTGTAACTCGCCATTATGAATAACCATGGACTTAGATCGCCGGACTATCTGTCGAGCCAGGCCTTTATCATTTGGTAGCTCACCCCGGTTCATATACGCCAGATATGGAACCGTCCAATCCGGTACAACGTGTAAAGCGGCCACCAACTGAGCCTCCGGAGCAGGAACAGCCAAATCCTCTTCTGTAGGCAACTTAACAGACGGATTATGCAAGATATCTAAAAAGGTGTTAGGAGGTACCGGTTTACGCTGAGATCCAAGCCGGCTTAAAGCATCTGCTGCTTCGTTTTTGCGCCGATCGATATGCTCGACCTGGTACCCTTTGAAGTAACCCGCCACAATATCCACTTCACGCCTGTAAGCCGCCATGAGTGGATCTTTAGAATCCTAAGTACCGGAAACTTGCTGAGCCACCAAATCAGAATCTCCGAAACAACGAACTCGACTTAAATTCATCTCTTTGGCCACACGGAGACCATGGAGCAAAGCTTCGTACTCAGCTGCATTGTTAGTACAAGGGAACATCAAGCGGAGGACATAGCAAATTTTATCACCTCGAGGGGAAGTAAGGACAACTCCAGCCCCTGAGCCTTCCAACTGCCTGGATCCATCAAAATGAATAGTCCAGTGCGTATTGTCCGGTTTGTCTTCTGGTGCTTGCAACTCGGTCCAGTCATTGATAAAATCCACAAGGGCCTGAGATTTTATGGCTGTTCGAGGTACATACTTTAAACCGTGTGGACCAAGCTCGATTGCCCACTTTGCAACCCGGCCAGTTGCTTCCCTGTTTTTAATTATATCGCCCAAAGGAGCAGAACTAACCACTGTGATGGGATGGCCTTGAAAATATTGCTTAAGTTTTTGACTGGCCATAAAAACCCCGTACACCAACTTCTCCCAATGTGGATAGCATTGTTTTGACTCGATCAGGACTTCACTGATGTAGTATACAGGTCGTTGAACCAGATATTCCTTCCCATCTTCTTTACACTCAACCACAATTGCTACACTGACCGCTCGGGCATTGGCAGCCACGTATAACAGCAAAGGCTCATTATCAACTGGGGCTGCAAGAACCGGCGGTTCAACTAACTGCCGCTTTAGCTCCTCAAAAGCCGCATTGGCTGCATCACTCCAGACGAAATCATCCGTCTTTTTCAACATCTGATACAAAGGAATTGCCTTCTCTCCCAAACGACTGATAAACCGGCTAAGGGCCGCAATCTGACCTGCTAGACGCTGAACATCATTGATACACTTCGGTTTGGCCAGGGATGTGATTGCCTTAATCTTTTCCGGATTAGCCTCAATGCCCTTGTTTGACACAAGAAAACCGAGAAGCTTGCCTGCCGGAACACCAAAAACACATTCATCTGGATTAAGCATCATATTGTAAACCTGAAGATTGTCAAACGTCTCCTTGAGGTCATCTATCAGTGTTTCTTTCTTTCTGGATTTGACCACAATGTCATCCACATAGGCATGAACATTACGCCCAATTTACTTGTGAAGACAAGTTTTGCACACAACGCTGATAAGTTGCCTAGGCACTCTTGAGCCCAAAGGGCATAGAAACATAGCAGAAGGCTCCAAAGGGAGTGATGAAAGCTGTCTTCTCCTGGTCCTTAACTGCCATCTTGATCTGATGATATCCCGAATAAGCATCCAAAAAACTCAGGCGCTCACAACCCGCTGTCGCATCAATGATCTGATCAATACGCGGGAGAGCAAAGGGATCGGCCGGGCAAGCCTTATTCAAGTCCGTGTAGTCCACACACATACACCAAGTGCCGTTTTTCTTAAGAACTAGCACCGGATTAGCCAAGCATTCAGGATGAAACACTTCGACGATAAACCCAGCAGCCAACAGTTGGGCTACCTCTTCACCAATCGCCTTGCGTCTTTCTTCATTAAAGCGACGAAGAAATTGCTTGAGTGGTTTAAACTTCAGATCAATATTAAGAGTGTGCTCAGCCAGTTCCCTCGGTACACCTGGCATGTCAGAAGGCTTCCATGCAAAAATGTCCCGGTTCTCATGGATGAACTCGATGAGCGCGCTTTCCTATTTTGGATCCAGATTGGTGCTGATGCTGAACTGCTTGGACGAGTCGCTAGGTATGAAGTCAACAAGCTTAGTCTCGTCAGCCAGTTTGAAATGCAGGGTTGGGTCATGCTCAGTGGTGGGATTCTTCAGAGGGGTCACATCTGTCGGATCAACATTCTCCTTATAAAAGTTTAGCTCCTCTGTAGCAAAAACCGCCTCAGCATAAGCCGCATCACCTTCCTCGCAATCCAACGCGATTTTCTGACTTCCATGAACCGTGATAGTCCCTTTATGCCCCGGCATCTTGAGCTGCAAATAAATATAACAAGGCCTTGCCATGAATTTTGCATAAGTCAACCGCCCAAACAGCGCATGATACGGGCTCTGGATTCTTACTACCTCAAAGGTTAATATCTCAGATCTGGAGTCATGCTCATCACCAAACACAACTTCCAAAGCGATCTTACCTATGGGATACGCCGATTTACCTGGTACCACACCATGAAAAACAGTGTTGGACGGTTTAAGATTCTTATCTATCAACCCCATGCGACGGAATGTCTCATAATACAGAATATTGATACTGCTTCCTCCATCCATGAGTACTTTGGTGAACTTATAACCTCCCACCTGAGGCGCCACTACTAGAGCTAGTTGACCCGGATTGTCAACCCGGGGCGGATGATCCTCCCTACTCCACACAATAGGTTGTTCCAACCACCGCAGATAACGTGGAACTGCCGGTTCAACGGCATTGACTGCCCTCTTGTGAAGCTTTTGATCACGCTTGCACAGACTAGTGGTGAACACATGATACTGCCCACCATTCAACTGCTTTGGGTGACTCTGGTAACCCGACTGCTGCTGATTCCCTTGATTATTCTACTGGTTATTACCACCTTGGTTGTTCTGGTTGCCATGATTATTCTGAAACCCAGAGTTTGAACCGCCGCCACCATGGAAACCTGGACCTGAACCGCCCGACGGACCCTGATCATACCGGAAAAGATCAGAGTTTTTGAATTCCTTCATAATGTTACAATCCTTCCAAAGATGCGTCGCGGGAGCCTCCTTAGTCCCATGCTTCGGACAGGGCTGATTCAACAAACGCTCCAGATTCATCGCCCCGCCGCGCTGGGGTGGTTTACCTTTACGGCGCTGCACATTAGCGTTAGCCACAAAATCTGAATCCGCTTTACGCTTACCATTATTCCCATGGCCTCCTTGGTTGTGCTGCTGTCCCTTTGCACCGCCATTCTTCTTTCCCTTCTCTGGTTTCTCATTATCAGAATCGGGATCCTTGGTATTATCAGAATCGGCATACTTTACCAATGCTGCCATGAGGGTTCCCATGTCGCTGCAGTGGCGCTTGAGCCGTCCCAACTTCATCTTCAGTGACTTAAACCGGCAATTGCGCTCCAGTGTGATAATCACTTGACCAGCATTAATCCGGTCGAACGAGTGCAAAACTTCTGAAACCCGGCGTACCCAGTGAGTCGTTGACTCGTTCTCCCCTTGAACACAAGCATCCAGATCCACAATGGACATGGGCTGTTTGCACGTGTCTTTGAAATTGGCTATAAACCGGGCCTTCAACTGATCCCATGACTCGATGGAATTAGCTGGCAGATTTTTCAGCCAAGTACGGGCTGTTCCTTCCAACATCATCATGAAGTACTTTGCACAACCCGCTTCGTCTACATCCAGCATCTCCATTGCCATCTCATAACTCTCGACCCACGCCTCAGGTGGCTGATCCACCGTGTAATTAGGCACTTTGCGTGGACCCTTGAAATCCTTGGGCAGACGCACATTACGGAGAGCCGGAATAAGGCACGGGACTCCCCAGGAACTGAAGGCAAGCCTGGTGCCTCGGTCAACTAACGCTGCTGGCTGAACCGGGGCGGGTTGATAATGACCCAGAGCGGCATCCCTTCGTGCCCTGCCATGATCCACCACATCTTGAGCATTACGATGCCGCGCGCTGCTAGACACCTCCGGTTCATCCATATGCCTACTATAGCTTGGGCTCGGTCGAGGGGTTGAATGAATTCGATCCCGGGTATATGAATAAGCCTGCTGCTGCACCAAGGTGGTTTGAAGAAGGTCTCTCGCCCGCCGCGTTTCAATTGCTGCTATTGAATCACCCTCCATCGGAATGGCTGCCAGGCGCGAGGCCGCGGCAATCATGTTATCCAGAGGGCTCGAGAAGTGACCCGGTGGTGTAGACACGTATTGCAGCGGGTTATCTGTTTGTCGAGGTGGCTCTGTTATCCGTAGTTGATCCGGAGCTGTCCTGGGCGCATTAGTCCAGTTTGCAGCTGCCGGATTGCTCGGCCCAGCGCCTGGCGTCTGAAAAAGATTTAACCCTTCGTAAACCGGTGGCAAACGTGACCGGTACTTCCTTCACATTACATCCTCTGATGCGGTCCGATCCAGCATGAGCTGGTAATTCTGTGCCTGTATCCGCTGTGATTGGGCATCCAAAGCGGCCTGTTCTTCAGCCATCCTAGTATCCTCAACCGCCAGGTCCTCCTTAATTTGTGCTATTTGGTCCTTCAGCTTCGCAACGTCTGCATTGTGCTAATCCTGCATCTACGGTGTGACTGTCGCGGTTAACAAGGTCGCCCAGGCGTCCATCAAACCGGAGAGGACTTGCGCTGGTTGGCGCGCCGGGACTCCTGCCGCGGCTGCTGATCCGGTATTCATCGCTGCGGTAGATGAAGACTGCAATGTGGGCTGTGTTCCGGCCATGTAAATAGCAACCCGACTTGGCGGTTCAAGGAGGTCCGAAATACTGTTGCCATCGGAATATCCTTCGAACACACCGCTGTGAATCTGGTACAAGGACTCGGTTTCGCCAGTGGATGACTCTCCATCGGAATATACGGACGTCTCGCCTTCAGACACCGGTTCATATCCAATCCCATGGACACATCCTACGAATGCACGCTTCACGGCGGGCTCAACCCGGGCTGGACTCGCATGCTGAGCCGTCTCGATGAGGTCGGTGCAGATGTCCGGCTCAGGGCCCGGTTCGCTGATCTTGCCGATGAAGACATGAATTCCGCCGAAGGGGACCCGGTACCCATACTCAATCGAGACGGCCTCGGGGCCCCATCCTTCATCGTCGATGTAGAGCTTGCCGCGACGACTCTTGGTCATCCGGCCGATCATGTACCCCTTAAGTCCTTCAGAGCAACCCTTCAAGAACTCGACACCATCATGCGATAGCCCCACGGTGGGCGCTAACTGTCGTGGAATTAACACGTCAGATGTCCTCATGAAAGGACTTAGTCGTGGAGCCATCGCAACGGGTTAGCTTGAAGGGGTTAAACCGGACAAGGGACACGGGAGTTTATACTAGTTCGACCCCTTCAATGAAGGTAAAAGCCTACGTCTAGTTGTGATGGGATTGATTGGGTTTCGATGACCAGGGAGCGAAATACGCTTGCCTGAGTCTCGAGTTGTTGTCTGTTATCCCTGAACCGCCGCCGGGTCGTCCCTTTATATACACAGGTTGACGCCCGGCCGGTCTACAGAGCCCCGAGGCTGACTCATACAAAGTGTCTGGCTCGGTCTCTCCTTTCCTAACTTATATTACAAGTTTACATAGTCATGGCGGTTTAGCACTACGGGCCCTAATCCGCCTTTGGGCTACGGGCTTCTAAGCTTCATTAGTAAAATGCCGTCTTCTAGATCTTCATGGGCTTCGGCATAGTCGAGGGTGAACCGGGCCCTCCTGTCCGGTTTACACTCAGTAGCTATATCCTCAACACTATGGTTAGGTTTACCTTAACTCTTCTTTCATAGTTGCAGATGCTTGCGAGAGGGGTTAATCATAAGTGGGAGGCTTGTCCAAGTAAGGTAGCACCCAAGCACCGGTCCACCCACATATCAAATTGTCAAAGTAACGAACGCGAATCATATGAGTGTGATGAAAACTAGCTTGACAATAATTCCCATGTGTCCTCGGGAGCACTTTGCTTTATATAAGAGTTCGTCCGGGCTTATCCTTCGCTACAAAAAGGATTGGGCCACCTTGATGCACCTTAGTTACTTTTGTTACTTGTTGCCCGTTACGAATTATCTTATCACAAAACTATCTGTTGCCGATAAGCTTGTCATTTCCTTCTGCTCCTCGTTGGGTTCGACACTCTTACTTATCGAAAGGACTACGATAGATCCCATATACTTGTGGGTCATCAGTGCGTGCCGCACGAATGTAGGCCCCCCGCCGGGGAAGGCGCCGGCGAGCCCTTTCCCCCGGCGGTTGGGGCCTGCAATCGCCGGGGCACCGCTAGCATCCCCCTTGCCCCTTGGTCTCGTCGTGGTTTCTAGACTCCCCAATGGTGGTCGGGGGAGGCGTAGGGCGGGGCCCTTATCAGGCGCCATGGATGCCCATGAAGATCTCTGCTCGTGACACTCTCACGTAATAATGAGTTGGGATTATCAACATGCCCCAGAGTCTCCTGAGCGCCGCCCTTGGGCCTCACGGGGCTCCCACCCACGTCCAAGTGGAAGCACCATGCTCTGTGCTGGCCGTCGACGCTGTCCCCCAATGACTATGCCCATGTCCAGTGGAAGCACTTAGCTCCGCACTAGTGAGAAGACTAGCTAGGTGCCGGACGCGGCTGATTACTTTTGCGTCTTTTTGTAACCGAATTTGCCGTCTTTTGTAATGAGATTCGGAGTTTTGTGTGCTTATCAAAGGAAAAATGGGGGGAATTTTTCTTGGTTTGTGGTGATTTCTTGCCTTATGGTTTGCGTTTGAGAGTGAGGCTCACGCCTGCTACCCCCTGTGAGCGCCCCGCGAGCGGGGGCTGGGCATGGTATGCACGCATCGAGTACGCTCGAGCTAGCACACGCGGTGTCGAGGCCCCCTCGGAGTCAGGAATGCAACCACCGCAAGTTTGCCGCGTGCACACCTTGCCGTAATCCGGCAATCAGCTCCTCGCGAGGCCCTCTTGGGCGAGCCAGTAGGCTCCTCAGGAGGCATAACCCTCACGATCCCCCGGAGGGACTGCCTCAGGAGAAGGGTGCTCCTGTGACATCAGGACCCGCTCAAGACCTATGGAAACTAAAGATAAGTTGCAACAACCGCTTTGCTCGGGAGCCTCCAGGCTCACAACGACACGTCCCTAATTCTATCTCAAAAACATATCATCATTTCATATGTTATAAGCCCCCCCCCCTTCAAAAATGCTTTCACGCCCCTCGGGGCCGTATCCGAAGGCTTTTGCATACAGGTCATAAAAGGAAAGGAAATGCAGGCCTAGCCGGATGCGCTGCCGCCGGCACCGTTCTCATCATCATCATCCGCACTGCCTCCCTCGACTGCAAGAACGACCGCGTCGTCTTCAGGAGCAAACTCCGTTACCAGATCGTCCACATGGTTATCCACCCAGTCCGCCGAATTGCCCTGGATGACCCTGGGCATAGGGGCTATCACAACGTTGAAGTCAAAGTGGGGGTCAAGGTTGAGAAGGTGACTGAAGACGCATGAGAACACACACCCAAGAAGGCCCGGATTCTCTCCTCGACAAGCTGGCGAGCTCTCATGGCCCAGTCCTCTAGACGGGTCACGATATGAGTGAAGAAGCGGAGGTGGCTAGCGTCATCATCCTCGTGCGGGTGCGAGATGCTCTCTTCACAAATGGTGTCTAAGGCCCGGTTGGCCCTGACACTAAGGTCCTTGAGCATCGAGGAATGCTCGCGTTGCATCGTCCGATGGTGGTATGCTTCGTCTGTAGTCTTCTCCGCAAGGGACGTGACGGCCTCAACCTGTTGCTGAAGTGAAGACAGGTCGGCTCAAGCAGAGGCCAAGTTGGCTTGGGAAGAGGCCTGAGCCTCCTTGGCGGTCCTCTCGTGTTGCTCTCCCGTGGCCAGCTTTGTCCTGAGGGTGGTTGTCCTGCCCTCAAGCTCCGCCTGCTGCAGCTCGAAGCGTGTCTCCTGGAGCTCCAACTTCTGGCGGTGCTCGTCAGCCACAGCCACGCGAATCTTCGCCATCCTTTGGTCAACCTCCTGTTGGATCCTGGCTTCCCGAGTGGCAACAGCGTCCTCGGTTGCGGCTTCTTGGTGTTGCCTCCCCTCTAGTCGCTCGAGCTCCACGATGTGCTCCAAGACCTCAAGCGCCAGCGCGTCCTCGCGTTCCTAGACCTCCTTCTCATTGGAGGGGGCCTCGCTCGGTGGTGCCACCAGGGCAGCCCTGCGTGCCTGGATCTGCCGCTCAAGGGCGGCGTTTGAAGCTCGAAGCTCCCTCTCCTGCTCCTCGGCCGCCTCAAAGTGGCAATCGGCGGCCCTGGCTTCTTCCAAAGCGTGGGCGCAAGCCTCACGAGAGGTGGCAAGGGATACCGCGGCGTCCGCGCGGGCGCGATCATGCTATAGATGCCCGAGGTTGATGGCGACCTTAAGCTGGTGCCACTCGTGTGCCAAGCGCAGGCCCTCCGCCTCGAGGCAGGCATCGACATTGACAAGCTCTCCTCCAAGCCAAATCAGCGCGCCCATGCTTCATGAAAAAGGTCATGGCAGACGGTGTTGCGCCCGTGCACAAGCTCTAGAGTGCAGCCAAGCCTTTCCTTCGCGTCGGGGGCTACAGGAGAGGCGCGGGGCGGCTCGCCCGTCTCTGGCAAGGGGATGGTGGCCGACACTTCCTCGACCAATTCCCAGGCCTTGGCGAAGGCGTTGGGCGGCGTGGCCTCGCCGCTCGAAGATGAAGCCGATGTTGGGGCCACCCAGCCACCCGCGAAGACCAGTAGAGGAGCCCTCAGCATGCCTCCCATGCCCCAGGGGTGACCAAGAAGGAAGGGTCCCGAGGTCACAGCCTCACGGCCATCCAGCGGCACCCTCGCCTCGTGGACCGATCTCGCACCTCGCGCGGATGTTTGTCATGAGGGGTCTAGGATCGAGAGCGGACCAAGGGCCTCCGGAGGCTGCTCCCTAGTAGGTTTCGCCGCCGCAGTCGAAGGGATCCTGAGGAGTCAGGGTCAGGAAAGGATGCGACACGCGGGGAACCACAAAGATAAGGCACTTACTCGTCTATGGTTATGTACTTCATATGTTTCAGGGGACGGTAGGCGTCACCACTCTAGCTCCAGAGCCCTTTCCTCTTGCGGAGTGCTCCAAGGTTTAGACAAAGCTAGCCGAGGGTCGAAGCATGGCCATTGGCAATTGGGCCGCGTACCGCCACCTCGGGAGCACTTGCCAGAGCTTCGGGGGCAGCCGCCTCAGGAGCATCAGGCCGCACCAACTCGCTAACGACCACCTCGGGAGCACTTGTCGGAGATCCGGGGGCAGCCGTCTCAGGAGCACCAAGCCACACCAGCCCACCAACGACCACCTCAGGAGCGCTCACTGGAGCTTCGGGAGCAGCTATCTCAGGGGCGCCTGACGGCACCTGCTCCCCAGCGGTCGCCCCAGGAGTACCCGGCGGCGTTCGCCTCCCCTCCCACAACCACGTCCGGGGCGTGCGACACAGGATCGACGAGCACAGGGGCCACGAAGATGGGATTCTCACGAGGCCCCTTGAGACCTACTGGGCGCAGCCCCCACATGTCGAAGCAAGGCATCTTCTTCGCGAAGGCCTCCCCGCTTGAGCATTGATACAGGAGGCACTTGTCTGCTGGGAGCGCGGCAGGCACCGGGTCACCTATTAGGAGCTGGAGCACCGTCTGCAGCGTCTTGGAGGAAAGCGAGTGCACCTGTAGCCTCATGGGGTCTTGGAATCCGGCAAAGGCCTGCATGGGACGAGAGTGGTGCTGAAGCGGGGCAATGCACCGCCGGACAAACTCCCTCACCACCATCGGCGCCGTCACCCCGACCTTCTTCAGCTCAGCCAACCTGGACCAGACACGGGTGAGCCGCCGGTCAACGAGCTTCACATGCCCCTAGCCGGAGCTCGGCTCCGCCGGCGCCCGCGGAAGCTAGAGAAGGGGGTTGTACGTGGCGGCGTCCGCATACACCCAATGTTCCCGGAACCCCATCACATCCGGACGAAGCGTGAAGTCAATGCTGGAGCTAGCCGTTGCCGCCACAGCCCGGAACGGCATGCATCATGAGCATTGTTTTCTGTCGACCAGATGAAGCGAGAAGAAATGGTGGAACAAGGCCACTGATGGGGAAACGCCAACAATGGCCTCGCACAAGAAGGAAAAAGTGGCAAGGAGCACGATGGACCCAGGGTCCATATGCAGCGCATGGATCTGGTAATGCGAGAGCACGGCATTGAAGAAATCAGAGAAAGGAGGAAGCAAGCTGGCCAGGAGGGCATGAAGATGGATGGGGATCTCGGTGGCCGTCATATCGATCTGGGCCCGCGAGGCAGGCCAAACCACCTTGCCTTCCACTCATTGGAATCAGTGGCGAGGGTCGGTCGGACCTTGTCCAACCCCTCCTAATTGATCGCCGACGACCGGCCGAGCACGGGCTGGAAACCCGAAGGGGATTCAGCGGGACCGTGAGTTTTTCCCCTCTTCTTCAACCTCGGAGCCATGGCGGTAGAGGCGGATCAGTGCCGGCGCGGAATCTAGAAAGGGAGGAGCGAGCTCACAGGAAAAGAAGAAGCGGAGGACAAGCGCAGCGGGATATGTTGGCTGAGTCGTGCTCGCAACAGGTAGCCGTCAAGTCGAACGGTTGCCGAGGCTACATGGGGAAGTGGGGACGCCTGAGGGAGTCCTGGATTAGGGGGTCCTCGGACAGCCGGACTATATACTTGTGCCAGACTGTTGGACTACGAAGATACAAGATTGAAGACTTCGTCCCGTGTCTGGGTGGGACTCTCCTTTGCGTGGAAGGCAAGCTTGGCAATTCAGATATGTAGATTTCCTTCTCTGTAACCGACTCTGTGTAACCCTAGCCCCCTCCATTGTCTATATAAACCGGAGGGTTCGTAGAACACCAACAATCATAATCATAGGCTAGCTTCTAGGGTTTAGCCTCTACGATCTCGTGGTAGATCAACTCTTACAATACTCATATCATCAAGATCAATCAAGCAGGAAGTAGGGTATTACCTCCATAGAGAGGGCCCAAACCTGGGTAAACATTGTGTCCCCCGCCTCCTGTTACCATTATCCTTAGACGCACAATTCGGTACCCCCCTACCCGAGATCCACCGGTTTTGACACCGACAACGCCCACGTCCCGTTAAGCGCCACGTGTCTACTGAGGCCGCAGGTGGTTGGGGCCCGCGGCGCTTTGCCCTTGCCCTTTGGCTTCGCCTCAAAGCCAAGTCCGAGCATGCCTTGGGCTCGGGGGCTATTGTCGGCATTCTGGGAACCGGGGTACCCAGACTTGCCTGCCTGCTGCCCATGGCGTGGCTCCATCGACAGCCTGGTACGGCCCATCTTCAGCACCAACAACACAAGACCCTTGCGAGGCAGACGACGCCAAGACCTCTAGAAGGAGGGGCCTCCTTAGGCTGGCTCCTGAGGAGTGGATATTTCTATGCAAGCCCTTACCTCGTGAGGTTCCGATGATGCAAGCCGTGACGACTGAGGGAGTACTGGATTAGGGGGTATCCGGACAGCCGGACTATATGCATCGTCCGCACTATTGAAGCGTGAAGATACAAGACTCAAGGCTCTGTTTCGTGTCCGGATGGTACTCTCCTTTGCGTGGAAGACAAGCTTGGCGATCCGGATATTGTGTTTCCTTCCTTGTAACCGACTCCATGTAAACCCTAGCCCTCTCTGGTGTCTACATAAACCGGAGAGGTTGGTCCTTAGAAGGCCGATCACAATTACAATCATAATCATCATAGGCTAGCTTCTAGGATTTAGCCTCTATGATCTCGTGGTAGATCTACTCTTGTACTACTCATATCCTCAATATTAATCAAACAGGAAGTAGGGTTTTACCTCCATCGAGAGGGCCCGAACCTAGGTAAACATTGTGTCCCTTGGTTCCTGTTACCATCAGCCTAAGACGCACAGATCGGGACCCCCTACCCGAGATCCGCCGGTTTTGACACCGACATTGGTGCTTTCATTGAGAGTTCCTCTATGTCGTCACTGCAAGGCTCGATGGCTCCTTCAATCATTGTCAACGACAAGGTCCAGGGCGAGACCTTTCTCCCCGGACAGATCTTCGTGTTCGGCGGCTTCGCACTGCGGGCCAATTCACTTGGCCATTTGGAGCAGATCGACAGCTATGCACTTGGCCACCAGGTCAGGTTCGGAAACTTGAATTACACGGCCTACGTTCGCGGAGACTTGATCTTCAACAGATTCGGGCCTGTGCCACGAGCACCAGACAGTCGCGACGAGCACGGGTTAGACCTGATGTCGGACAATGCTCGGGATATCACCCCTGCCGTAGCCCCGGACCTAAATCCGGAGCAGGCTGCGTTGCCTAAGGACAGAGGGATGGGCCCCGCCCCACAGGCCGCACACTCATCGGCGGTGGAGCCGAACACAGGCATCACCTCTGTGGAAGCCTGTGACTCCAGACCCCCGGACTCGTATCCGGTCGTTGGTTCCAGTCCGCGCACTCTCGAGCCAGCCGAGCCAGGTTGGGCTTCGATGATGGAGTTTACCGCTGCGGATATCTTCCAGCACTCGCCCTTTGGCGACATGCTGAACTCATTAAAGTCTCTCTCTTTATCAGGAGGCTCTTGGCCAAACTATGTCCGGCTTGAGTGGGAAGCAGGCGATGAATGAATTCGCTGCCCACCCACCACCCACTTCATTGCCACGATCGATGATCTAACCGATGTGCTTGACTTTGACTTCGAAGACATCGATGGTATGGACGATGATGCGGGAGAAGTACAGGAACCACCACTCACAGGGCGGTGGACAGCCACCTCCTCATACGATATATATATGGTGGACACTCCGAAAGAAACCAATGGCGATGAGACAATGGAGGATAACCCTTCAGGGAGAAAAACAAAGCATGGGCATCATCGACGATGCTCCAAGCCCCGCCACAGCAATACCGGCCCAGGAGACGAAAACAATCTGGACGGTGCCGAAGAGGAATACAACCCTGATCAGCCCGCCTTCGAGCAGGACGAGCAGGATGATGAGCAGGTCAGCCCAGACGAACAGGCGACCGACGGATATCCGGAGGAGGACAACTACATGCCCCCCTCCGAAGACGAGATTAGCCTCGGCGACGACGAGTTCGGCGTGCCTGAGGACCCCGTGGAGCAGGAGCGCTTCAAGCATCGGCTTATGGCCACTGCGAGGAGCCTGAAAAAGAAGAAGCAGCAACTCCAGGCTGATCAAGACCTGCTCACAGATAGATGGACTGAAGTCCTGGCAGCCGAGGAATACTGACTCGAGCGCCAAATGGCTGACCGGACACCCCGTGGCCGGGATAAAACAGGATATCAGCCCGAATACCAGCCCGCACCCCCACGCCAATACACTACAGCCCAGGGCAACAGGCAAGACCTGCAAGATATACTGGAAAACAAAGCAGGACAGCCAAGATCGATCTACAGATCGCGGGGGCATGCCCCAGCACGCGACGATGATCGTCACGACAGGTACATTATCAACATGTCTGGCCGGGCCGAACACAGCAACCATGACCAATTCGAACTCGTAGCCACATAGCCCGGCACAGAGGCACTGCACACCCCCTCTGCTTCACTAATGAAGTGATGGATCATGAATTCCCAGAAGGGTTCAAACCCGTAAACATCGAATCATACGATGGCACAACAGACCCCGCTGTATGGATCGAAGATTTCCTTTTCCACATTCACATGGCCCGCAGAGACGATCTACACGCCATCAAGTATCTTCCCCTTAAGCTCAAAGGACCCGCCCGGCACTGGCTAAACAGCCTGCCAGCAAATTCCATTGGCAGTTGGGAAAACCTGGAAGACGCATTCCTCGACTTCCAGGGCACATATGTGCGACCATCGGACGCCGATAACTTGAGCCACATTACTCAACAGCCCGGGGAGTCAGCTAGGAAATTCTGGACTTGGCTCCTAACTAAAAAGAACCAAATAGTCGACTGTCTGGATGCTGAAGCCCTGGCGGCTTTTAAGCATAATATCCATGACGAGTGGCTCACCCGACACCTCGGCCAGGAAAAACCCAAGTCCATGGCAGCTCTCATAACACTAATGACCCGCTTTTGCGTGGGCGAGGACAGCTGGTTGGCTCGCAGCAGCACCACGCCACATTCCGGCACTTCGGATGTCCGCGACAATAACGGCAAGCCACGACGCAACAGACATAAGCGACGGAACAATGGCGACAACACTGAAGACACGACAGTAAACGCCGGATTCAGCGGATCCAAGTCCGGTCAGCGGAAGAAGCCATTCAAAAGAAACAATCAGTGACCATCCAGTATGGACCGTATACTGGAGCGCTCGTGCCAAATTCATGGCACCCCGGACAAGCCAGCCAACCACACCAACAGAGACTGCTGGGTGTTCAAACAGGCCGGCAAAATAAACACCGAAAACAAGGACAAGGGGCTGCACAGTGACGATGA